>NW_016161341.1:3955-52612 GCF_001687245.7 Rhagoletis zephyria
ATTTTATGACAAAAAAAAAAATAAAATTAAGAATAAATTCTCAGCTCTCCCAATCCTACCCCCTACAGAATGGCATACCCCAAGGCTCTCCCCTTTCTGTTGCACTATTCCTAATCGCCTATAACAAACTTTGTTCGATCCTTTGCTGCAAAAGGACTTAGACTTCCGTAGCTTACGCAGATGATTATATTTTGATTAAAAAAATAAATAAGAACAACAATACGACAATAAACCTAAATAATATTTATAACAATATAGCCAACTGGTGCAACTACTCTGGTGCAGAACTTTCATCCGAAAAGTGCAAGCACATCCATTTGTGCAGAAAGCATAATTGTGATCACCAAAGTTAACTTTAATGTACTCTGAGATGAATAGTGTGGATAATCTAAAAGTTCTTGGTATTGTTATCAATAAGAGATATAAATGGGACAGCCATATTGCCAACCCATATCAGCATTAACCAAGCGACTAAATATTATTAAATGCCTATCCAGTACAGAAACTCAACTGCAATACCATCTCCCTCATCTCAACAGTAAAAGTCTGACTCAAAATAAACTAGCCTACTATTCGACTCCAATACACTTTAAATAAACTAAATACAATTCTATACTCTGCCGTAAGAACCGCAATAGGTGCGTTTCGCTCTACACCCATTCACAACTTGATTTCTGAGGCAGGAATAATGCCGATAACTTTAGTTCGTGACCATAACCGCTAAACTATGTAAATCGATCATTTAATTGACCATTCGCCCCTTTCCAACTTGGNACATTAAACACAGACAAAAAAAAAATCAAAAAATATCGTCCTCATTAAATCGAATCATAACTACAGCCAAAGTATTAGACATTCCGATTAACTGCAAGCAAAAACGCTTCTCTCCAATACCCAAGTTGGCAACTGCCGCCCTTTCTTCAATTGACACTTCCCTACACAACTGGACCAAAAATAATACCCCAATAATATTTACAAAAAGCATTTCGCCAGCTGATAGACAATCTAAAGGTTTAAGTGTCTACACCGTGGTTCAAAAACCTAGGATCATAACAAGCTTTGGAATTGTATTTGATGATGCGCAATAGGGATCGGCAACCACCTTACCACCTTTACGCTGAATAAGAACAAGCTACATTAGTAAACCATAAAGAGGTAAATTTGCTATATGCACAGACTCCCTTTCTACGTTACAAGCAATACAAAATCCAGACAACAACAACTATTACACAAACACAATAAGAAACCTCCTTACAAAAAAACAAAAATAAATTCAGCTCATCTGGGTACCAGGACACGTTCAAATTCCTGGCGACGAGCTGGCTGATTTAACAGCAAAAAACGCGTCAAAACAACCTCTTAAAATGTGTAACAACTTTTTAACCAATGACTTAACTAACTATATTAAAACAATATTTACAACCAAACAAAATATGCTCTTTGAAAACACAACATACTGGTACAAAAAATTAATCCTGAGAAATTAACAATTCGTGAAGCCTTCCAAGCTATCAATACAAATAATACACAAATGGTGAGGGAAGACCTTATAAAAATATCTAGACTACGACTCGGACATTCTAGACTTACCCACAAACACCTAATCGACAAAAACGCCTCTCCTATATGCTAACATTGCAACAACACTACCACAAGCATAGAACACATTCTAGAAAACTGTCCAAGCTTGAACAAACACAGGCTATCACTATTAAACAACACCCACCAACGCAATGCAATTAATCAGTTATTTAACATCTATATTAATAAAAATGCTTATTGTTTGACTGAGTAAATAAGCGATTAGTCCTTAAATTATGAGGAGAAATATGACTCTGAAACAGATCAGATAGCTCACAGCAGTTGATATTGCCGATGATGATGTTATATACAAAAATTAATGAGAAATACGCCCTTCTATCGCATAGGGATTGCAGCCCAAGCAATTTGCGGAGCCCTATGTAGTCAATATGGTCAATTGGCCAGTCGATCTTATAGAAAACAATTTTTGTAAAAACCTTTTGAACTTTTTCAATTTTATTTGCGTGAACCTCATAGTAAAGATTCCATACTAGGTAGCAGTATTCAAGACGAGATCTGACTAAGGCAACGTAAAGCGACTTCAGAATTTGAGGGTCTTTAAAATCAGAGGAATTTCTTCTGATGAAGCCAATCATTGCGAATGCTTTAGACACAATGTAGTCAATATGTCGTGTGAATGAAAGCTTGATGTCGAAAACAACGCCAAGATCTTCCATCTCGGCTACGGCTTATAATACAATTGTTCAAATTGTAACCATAATCAATGAAATTTGGCTTTTTAGTGTAAGTTACAGTGAAACATTTTTTAACATTCAGAAAAAGATTATTTATAGAGCACCATTGTTCGATTGCATGCAGATCGGATTGCAACTTTACGCTATCTGATAAGCTGCGCAGCTCTAGCAGAAGTTTTACGTCGTCTGCAAACATCAGACAATTGGCGAACTTGAAATGATTCGGCAAGTCGTTTATAAAAAGAATGAATAGCAGTGGACCACAGTGAGTTCCTGGAGGTATGCCAGACCATGCCTCGACAAAAGTCTTTGATACAGAAGTGCCAATTTTTACGAATAGTTTTCTACCCTTCAGGAAACTAGCGAAGAAATCTAGGAGTTTACCACTTACTCCATAACGCTCCAGCTTATACAACAGTATTGAATGGTCGACCTTATCGAAGGCCTTTGAAAAGTCAGAGTAAATTACATCTAACTGAGCATGGTTTTTAAAAGCATTTATTATTTGGTTAGTAGCTAAGAGCAGGTTAGAGCAGGTCGAACGCCCGGGGACGAAACCATGTTGGCATCTACATATAAGATTGTCTACATGATTAAAGAGTTTTCTTTGGACTATGTTATCGAATAATTTTGCTATGGTACTCTGTTTCACTATAGGTCTATAGTTACAGACATCGTTCCGATCACCTGATTTGTATATGGGTTCAATAGAGCATAGTTTCCATGAGTCCATAAATACACCATGATTTATACATTTTTTGAACAGCAAGGACAAGAGTGGAGCCATAATATCAGCACATATTTTTAAGAAGTGAGAGGAAAATCCCTCACTATCAGTTTTAAAGCTAGATTTTAAATTAGAGATTGCTTGCAACACATCTTCCGCACATATTTCGAAAGAAGTAATGGCTTCCACTGGCAGTGGTGGGAGCCTATGAAAAGATTTGGTCTCATACTTTTCGTACACTTTCTGGAAAAAGCTTGCAAACAGCTCGCATGACTCTTCAACCGTCTCAGAAATACTACCCTCATATTCTAAACTCGTTGGGAAGCCAGTTGTTTTCCTTTTTGGGTTAACGTATTGCCATTGCGTATTGCGATTTAAGACTAGATTCAACAGAAAACATGTATTGCTTAAATAAAAAATTTTGAAGGACGTCAAATTCTTTTCTCAGTTTTAAAAATTTCAAACGATCACTTTCTAAATTGTTAGACTTAAACTTTTTGAAGGCTTTGTTCTTTGTATTCTTTAGATTGCACAGTTCTGAATTAAACCATGGTGGTTTATTGCGCACGATTATGGATTTTACAGGCACGAACTTAGTTATTGCAAGCGAAAGATTCTTACACAACATTTGGTAGCAAACTGTGTGATCGTCCGAAGTGCACAAGAACCCCCAGTCATTTTCTTTAAGGACATTCTTAATTGCAACGTAATTTGCTTTAGAGTAATTAAACTCAGGCGCACGAATGCTCGATATGCTGTTGAAGTTATAAAACTGAAAATTAACAACTATAGCTTTGTGGTGTAACGTATTTTTTGAAATTGGAGTGACACATTCTTCGCAGGCAATTTTTAAGTTATTAGAAGCGAATATTAAATCTAAGATTCTGCCATTGTTATTTAAAATTGAGTTACATTGTTTAAGACCCTGGGATAATACTGAACTAATAACAAGAATATCTACATCTGATTTGATGTTATAAGGCAGTAGATTTTTGTCATGGTCTAACCATGATATGTTGCCTAAGTTAAGGTCGCCTAAGTATATTATTTCATTTAACTTAACAGAATTCGTTATATAACTTAGGTTATCTAAATGTTTCTGATAAAGTGCTACATCATTATGATCAGGCATATATGAAAGTAAAAATATAATTGACTTATTATTTGCAAATTTTACATTAACACATACTTGATCAAGTCTGCCTCCAACACAATCCAGCTCAACAGATTTACTGCACAAATCTGATCGAATCGCGAGTAAGACTCCACCGCCTTTATGAAGTCCTGTGGCATTCGAACAACGGTCATTACATTATAGTAGGGTAGAGCGAGGAGCATTTGACATAAAAATAAATTTTTGTAATTTTCAAAAAAAACTTAGCATTTAGCTAAACATTTTATAGCTGTTACTGATTCTTAAATATTAGACTTTGAAATCGTTCATAATCCAAACGTCAACACTAAAAAGTTTTCTTGATACGGAATGAAACAGAGAAAATGGGAAAAGTGTCAAAACATCCTATTATTAAGGAGGATTTGACAGAACCGTAGGAGGATTTAACAACGTGCAGTAGGATTTGACATATATATTATTTCGTAGAAACTGCAAAGATGTATTTGATTTTTGTTTTAAAATATTTACTTCATTTGTGATTTAAATTCATTTGTTTACATAAATTGGAGTAAGTATTAAAAATAGATCAAAAAGTTTCACATAAATTTAATTTAATTATTTTAACGAACGTCGAGACCTGAAAAATTTACTTTGAATTGTATCTTTCCTTTGCGCGTAGAGGTCCCTGGCAATTGTATAGGATCTGGAAGTTTGGCTACCAAATCGGTTGGCAGTGCTAGCTTGATGTCTTCTACTACAGGCTCGTAGAAAGTACACGAATCTTTTTGTCTTCTGAAATATTTGATTGTGTATGGCAAATTATTGTCCTTTGCAACAGCTATTACCAATCCAACGTAATTGAAATTCTTTTCATTTCCAAATTTAATGAGAACAAAGTCGTCACAAACGGCATCCACATTATGGTTTAACTTTNAATTTAATGAGGACATAGTCGTCGCAAACGGCATCCACATTATCGTTTAACTTTATTTTTTCCAAGTCTTCGCTTTTTGAATCATCGCTCTCTTGCCATTTCAAGGAATTGTCCGAGTCTCTAACGCTATAATTGTCACTTTCATTACTAGAAGAATCAAGAAGGACCCGTTTCACAATCTTCGCTCTTTTAATCTTAAATTGCTCTTGTTTTTTGGCCTTTTGCAATGAGAGATCTACTAATCGGTCCTTTTCCGGAGTTTCAGTATAGATTCTTGATTTTCCGGCGGGACGACCTTTGCGAGTTTTTTTGTTTTTTAATTTTGGAAGCGGTCGAATATTCTCTGGTGTGCTATGATGCGTTTTATCCACTGAGGTGGTTAATACATTGGGATTTAAAGGGATCGTGGTGGAACTATATTCAGTTAGAGAATTTAAAGAACAAGTAGGTCCATCGTTGTATTCTCTGTTATCTTCAATTTCTTCTACTTGACAAAATTCGCTTTCATCAAATATATTGGAATTAAAAGGGAAAATTCTTGTAGACGAAAATCCTTTTGTAATGTTCTCTGGGGAAAACGCTCTGAGGAATGGGGCAGATGAAAGCGCCGGTACATCATATATTGTGATTCCTTGTGTTTTTTCTGAATTATTGACTAAGTAGTTATTAAATGAGGCTTTGCATTGTTTCTTAAATGGTCCAAATACTGCCACATCTAAAGGTTGCAATCGATGAGACGTGTGCGGTGGGAAAGAAAGCATAACAATTCCATTGTCACGGCAGTACAAAATAGCATCCAGTGAGCAGTGTGATGCATGATTATCCAGCAGAAGAAGAATAAGATTTTCTTTGGAGCATTTCGTAAAGTTTTTCAAATGTTTTAAAACGTCAAGAAAAATGTCTGCATTCATCCACCCACTGTCGGCAAAGAGTCCAAGGGCTCCAGGCATTGCGCCTTTCATGAACAAATGGTTTGAACGTTTTCGAGGGCATACATATACTGGAGGCACATGATTGCCTGCTGCATTGACAATGGCAACCATTGTTACTAAGGTTCCTCTCTCCCCTGATGCGGTTTGTGAAACAGTTCTCTTACCTTTTTCCGCAATTATCTAAAAATTTGGTTAATTTCTTAGAAAATGAGAATTACTTATTCACAAAAATATGTAAACTTACTTTAACAGAGTCCATTACTGTTGTAATGCCGGTTTCGTCGAGGTTGTATATGTCTTCGGGCTTAAAGGAATGTTTTAAAAGAAGGCTTTCAAGTTTACTGAAGAAATCTGAGACGACAGGTTTGGTGAACGCTCGAAGGCGGGATAAGCTTATATTTTCCGGTTTCCGTAGGCTAATAGTTGGATTTTGTCTCATAGGAATTGACTATTTGATAAATCCTCCTACTTGGTAAATGTCAAATCATCCTTTAACCAATATTAAACTTTTATTTTCAAACTTACCGACAATGTCAAATATTATTACACAACTGATGTTATAATACACTTTATATGAAAATTAATAGTTGAAATCGCGAACAGTTACAGGAAAAACGTGCCACTGTTACACTTCACGCAAAAAAACTAAGTAGGCAAAATTAGCAAGGAAATACCACAAAATCTAAAAACACGTGCTGCAGCAAGCTGACTAGAGAAGCGACTGCCATCTTCATATACAATGCTCAATAGTGATCAGGCTTCAATATTGCTTTACTGCTTTCTGTATTCGTCAAGGTTGGCGTTATATTTGAAAATGACAAATCCTCCTTTTGTCAAATCCTCCTCGCTCTACCCTAGCTATCGAAGAATTCAGTGGACATAAAATTTTCATTCAGCCATGTCTCAGTAATAGCAATGATATCGTAATCGTGTAGTGACACTTCGCGATATAACTGAGCAGATTTAGTGCGCATTCCACTCACATTTTGATAATATAGCGAATATTCAACACATGGTACATTTAAAAGAGATTTAGAACACGGCACGGCTCTTATGCGGCTGCATCTACGTTCCCCGCTTGGCGAAAAAACTTGAATGGGCGATCGTTACGTTAGATGGCCAGATTTCTGGGTTTAAGAATTTGTCATAATGCTCCGAGGAAATCCCTAATTTGAAATTAACGTGCTTTAATGTTTTAACATCCACATTTTTCTTTATGAGCATATGACAAGATATTAGTTTTGAGTCAATATCTGTATGCTTAGACACGTAAGCGATGATCTCTTCTGTGGTAACAGAAGACTTAAATGATGAGAGGTGCAACCACTTTACTTTATCTGCGACGTCTAATTCAGCACTCGGATTGGAGCCAACGATTAGATGTGAATTCATCTTAAGCATTTCTGAGGCGCAAGCAGCATGAGCAGAAGTAGCGACAATATGCGGCGGATCAGCAATGGTATCTCCTTCTGCAGAGACAAATGAGCGAACCATGCTGGCATATGATGTAGGTTTATGAGCGGCAGACTTAGAGACAGCAGCATTTGAAACAACATCAGCATTTGAAGTAGCAGCAGCAACAGTCGACGTCGCTGCACACAAATCAGCGACGGCTTTACATTGCTCGACTGAGGGAGCTGATGGAACATACTGCGAGTGATCGGTAGAGTCGCTCTTTCCAGCGACAGTCGAACGGGACTGCTTTTGTTTGAGTAATGCAGCAACAGAGGCGGCTGGCGTATTGACAGTGGATGCGGGAGAGCTAATTATTTCTTTTGGTTTGCTTTTTATGCTCTTTCCGTTTTTGCATTTGCAAGAATATGCATTTAGGGGAATTTCTTTCACTTCTTCTTTAAACATAGCAAGTACAGAGACAACTTCGTCGGCTAGCAGACTGCGGATTGTTTTTATCTCTAAATGCATATGTTCTGTTTTTTCTAACAAACACTGTTTATCTGCTTGCAAAGAAATTATCACCGAAATAGTGCGCGCATTCTCGGAGTTAAGAGCCGCAATTTCTTTTAAAACCGACGGAAGGTCCGTTTGTTGGTTGCTCTCTGTTGTTGTTCCGCTTTCATGTTGGATAGGCGTTTGTTTGATTAGTGGTTGTTGTTGCTGTGAGACATTAGCACTTTTTCCGATCAGAGCTGCTGAGTTCGGTGATGGCGAGATATCCGAGATATCCGATTCGCCGTTCTCAACACGGTTAACGAAGGGTGGGGGTGTGCGAATAGGAGAGCATCTGCGCATTTTTGGCAAAAGTACTTTTTGTCAGAGCTAGCCAAAAACTCTGCATTAGCGGGCAAAACACCAACACAATCCAGATGAAAAAATTCGTTGCATTTACCGCACTGGATTTTGGCTTGCGAACGATCTACTTTTTGTCCGCAAACACAAGGCATTTTAAGTTATTTAACACGAAATGTATGATTATAATTATTTGTAAGAGTCACTGTCTCAACACATTGCCTAAACAGATTAGTTTATGATTATGTTCGGCTTTAATGTCACAGTAAAATATCACAAAGGAGCGGTGCTGAGCAATACACTTCCGCTCGCGACGACGATTTGTCTATATCATTACTATTGTGAGCTCCTATTCCCAATCAAGGATTCCCAAATTAAAGGGAAAGCAGAAGAGCATTTACGATCGCATGATGCAAATGTTAAGATAATAAGAGCTGCAGAACTGAACCATGTAGGAACATTTTTTGTACAAGGGCGTGTAGTTTCTGGCGTGTGCCGATGACATCGACATCAGCGGTAACAAAAATAGCGAAGTCTCTTCTGCCTTTTCCAAGCTGGATAAGGAAGCAAAGCGAATGCGCCTGGTGGTAAACGAGGACAAGACGAAGTATATCCAGCCACCGCGTCCGCGCCTTGGAACCCACGTCACTGTTGACAGTTATAATTTCGGGAAAGTGGAGAATTTCATTTACTAGGGAACCAGCACTATCACCGATAAAAAATATCAGCATGGAAAACCCACGCAGAATTACTCTTGCCAACAGGTGCTGCTTTGGTCTGAGTAGGCAATTGGGGAGTAAAGTCCTTTCTCGACGTACAAAAACCGCACGCTATAAGTCACTCATCATGCCCGAGCTGTTATATGCCGCAGAAGCTTAGACAATGACAACATTTTATGAGGCGGCTCTTGGAGTATTCGAGGGAAAGATCTTACGGAAGATATACAGGCTTCTACGCATGGGCGACGATGTTACCGTAGACGATGGAACGATGAGTTGTATGAGCTTTACAACCAAATGTACATAGTGCAGCGAATGTATATAGAGCGGCTCCGCTGGCTTAGACATGTCGTTCAATAGGAACCGAAGTTTCAGGTGTAAAAGAATTCAACTCGCAAGCCGATGGTGGTAGCAGACGAATAGGAAGCACCCATGGCAATGGAGAGACCAAGTTGGCACAGAGAGAAATGACTGGCGTTCTTTGTGGAGCTCGGCCAAAATGGCTTAGGCGGTTACAAAGCCAAAGTAGAAGAAGAATATGCAAATGATAAATGACGGAGTTGGGGGACCATTTTCTTGGATGCGCCAGGAGGAACTAGCAAAATATTCCTTATCAGATAGATTCTGGCAACGGTTCGATCAAAAAATTACATTACCTTAGCTATCGCTTCGTCTGGAATTGCTGCGCCGTTATTACCAGGTGGAAACATTGCCAATTCAGCTCTTTAGCTGCCATTGAACATACAAATCATCGAAACCCCCACGTGGAATATTTCCAGAGCATCCGGTATGAAAAAAGTTTACCAAAAAATTAAATTCATTGTTTGGGATGAGTGCACCATGGCACATAAAAAATCGTTTGAGGCTTTTGATCCATTGTTGCGGGATTTGCGTGGAAAGGTTCAACCATTCGGGATATTGCTCGCAGGAGAGTTTATGAAAACATTGTCTGTAGTTTCTCGATTAACACGAGAGATAAATGCTTGCCTGAAATAGTCAACATTGCGACAAGACGAACATACATACACTGCAGCTGAAGTATTCGCGCGACAATAACTGGAAATTGGGAACGCAAAGCTGCCAGTCAATGAGAGATTAATACGAATTTTATGGCCTGATATTTTTGTAAATCNAAGATTTTAACGTGGCCTTTCAAAGGCGAAGAATTCCCATGATTCCATTTAATGATGATGATTCAATTTAAAAGGTTTGAATTCCCAATTCGATTGACATTCGGAATCACAATCAATAATACTCCAGGTCGAACTTTGGAAGAGTATGGTTTAGATTTAGATGCGGATTGCTTCTCAGATGTTGCGTGTTCCTGTGTCGGCAAACCAGATATCCTTGATATCTATTCAGAGAATGGAAAAATAACAAATATTGTGTGCACACGAGTACTTATTACATAACCAAACACATATGAAACGTGTGCTTTGTTTCGTTAATAATTTATCGTCCATATAACAGAAATATGCCACAGCAAAGCGTGGCAGGGTACAGCTAGTATTGTAATATTTATAAAGAAATATAAATAATGTAAGACATACCATTATTAGACATGTACTATATGCTTCAGGTTAAGGCCATAGTAGCCATAGCTTTATTAGTTGTAATTTAGATTTACACTGTAAATACAACTTTTTAAATACAATACAATACTATATCACATGTGAGTGCTAATACATAAGATATGCTTACAAATGTACATTTATGTACGAACCAGGGTTGTTGCGTATTCGCATTCGCAACCGCGGAGCTTCCGCATTAATTTTAACATTCGCATAATGCGGATCTTTTGCGAATACGAATTTGAAGGGACCGAAAATTTCAGTTATTTTTTTTACGAGTTAAACTCGGCCAAATATTTTTACTCCGAAATAAAAGTACTTTCCGGATAATAAACAAACCGCTTATCCAAATTAAATAAGTTTGGTATCCAATGAAAGAGGACTTAAATACATAGTTGCCAACTTGGTGCTTTAAGCACTAGATTAAGTGCTTTTTGAAAATTAAAACGCCAAAAAAAAAATGCTTTATTGCCAAGTGCCTTTTTAGTGCTTTTTTCCTGAATTCAAATTTCTCGTAGATAGTTAAAACATAAAATTATTTGAAATATTTAAAGCTGTGGCGGCACTGAATTTACAGGAATGTACACATTTAACAGCCACACTCAGAAACGTTCATTAAATTAGCTCTAAATAACTTAACTAATGATCGTTAATGATGATTCCTCTCAAAGTCAAAAATTATGAAATGAAAAATTTAAGTATGGCCCCAGTTGCGGCCCTTTTTTTGTGGCATCACTCACTTTGTTCTTTCAGTTTGAAATCAAATATCAAAATAAGTACTTATATCATTTTGGGCGCACTGCCTCAACAGTCGCAATGGCTGAGTGAGTAGAGCACTGGCGCGCCATTCGAGAGATTCGAGTTCCAGTCCTAGAAAAACTTTCTTTTTCCATTTTTTATTTATTTTATTTTCTTGTTAAATTTTTTATTTAGTTTTTTTATTTTATAATCTAATTTTCTTTTGATTTGTAGAATTTATTGTTTTAAAACGGAAACTATTTTTTTATTTTATATAAAACAAACAAAACCACTAACAGGCCAATTCTGGCATCTGTCTTTCAGCTCATCTCAGTCCTTCGAAAGATAAAAGTCTTTATATTCCGGCAACTATCTTGAAAGCTCCTTTCGGTATTTCGGATGACTAAATAATTGAAAGATCTGCTAACGAGGAGGGGGGCGTTATTCTATTTATCGTTAACAATACGTTTTCTAAAAACTAAACGAAATTAAAAAAAACTTTTTAAAACAAGAAAAACTAAAAAATTGTGAAACTGAAAGTAAAAAATGAAAACAGCTAATTTACAAAAATTTCTAAACATTATATATTTTAAAAAACAAATAAAAAATTTCTAAATCATTCGTTAAAAAGTTAAGTAAAGGTTTTTCTTTACTTAATTTTAATGTTCTTTAACAGCCGCACTCAGAATCGTTTAATGATTACTTAAGGTGTCCCTCAGTAACTATTTGAAAAAATTCCCTCTCAGAGTCAGTAAATGATTCGTTAACGGCATTTAATGAACATTAAAGTTAAGTTAACAAAAACCTTTACAGCCGCACTCAGAAACGTTCCTTAAATTAGCTCTAACGGGCACTTAACTAATGATCGTTAAATCTGTTAATTAATGTTTCCTCTCAGAGTTAAAAATTATGAAATAAAAAATTTAAGTATGGCCCCAGTTGCGGCCCTTCATTTTTGTGGCATCACTCACTTTTTTCGTTCAGTTTGAAATAAAATATAAAAATAAGTATTTATATCGTTTTGCGCGCACTGGCTCAACAGATGCAGTGGCTGAGTGAGCAGAGCACTGGCGTGCCATTCGAGAGATCAGAGTTCGAGTGCTAGGGCAGGAGAATTTTCTTTTTCCAATCTTATTTTTTTTCTTGTTTAATTTTTATAAACTATATTTATTGAATTTTTTTGCTTTTTTGGTCTAATTTTCTTTTGATTTATAGATTTTATTGCTTTAAAAAGGAAACAAATTTTTTTAAATTTAATTCTGGCATCTGTCTTTCAACTCACCTCAGTATTTCGAGAGACAAAAGTCTTTATATTTCGGCAACTATCTTGAAAGTTCTTTTCTGTATTTCGAATGAGTAATTGAAGGATGTGCTAATAGTGTTATTATATTTATCGTTTAGCAATAAGTTTTCTAAAAACTAAACGAAATGAAAAAAATATCTTTTTAAAACAGGAAAAACTAAAAATTTGAGAAGCTGAAAGTAAAAGAAAAATGATGAATTAAAAAAATTTCCAAGCGTTAAATAAAATAAAAAATATGAATTTTTTCTGCAATAAATCAAAAAAAAAATTTTATTAAAAAGAATCCCTCGCCGAGGATTGAACTCGGATCTCCTGAATAGTATGAAGTTGCTCTGCTCACTGGTCCGTTGCTACTATTACAGCAACGTTAACGAAATTGAAATTTATTGAAAACAAACAAAAAATTTCAAAATCATTCGTTAAAAAGTTAAGTAAAGGTTTTTGTTTACTTAACTTTAATGTTCATTAAATGCCGTTAACGAATCATTAACTGACTCTGAGAGGGAATTTTTTTAAATCTTTACTGAGGGACACCTTAAGTAATCATTAAACGACTCTGAGTGCGGCTGTAACTTAACTTTTTTAACGAATAATTTTGGAATTTTTGGTTTGTTTTCAATAAATCTCAATTTCGATAACGTTGCTGTAACAGTGGCAATGGCCCAGTGAGCAGAGCACTTTCGTGCCATTCAAGAGATCTTAAAAAATTCATATTTTTTATTTTATTCAACTTTTGGAAACTTTTTGGATTCATCCTTTTTCTTTCAAAATATTTTTTTCATTTCGTTTAGTTTTTAGAAAACTTATTGCTAAACGATAAATATAATAACACTATTAGCACATCTTTCAAATAGTTATTCGAAATACAGAAAAGGACTTTCAAGATAGTTACCGAAATATAAAGACTTTTGACTCTCGAAATACTGAGCTGAGTTGAAAGACAGATGCCAGAATTGGCCTGTTATTGGTTTTGTTTGTCTTTTAGCAGACAATTAAATTAAATTAAATTAAATTTGTTTCCTTTTTAAAACAATCAAATCTATAAATCAAAAAAAATTAGATCAAAAAAGCAAAAACAAATTAAACAAGAAAACAAATAAAAATTAAATAAATAAAGAAAACAAAATTTTCTTGCCCTGGGACTTGAACTCGGATCTCTCGAATGGTACGCCAGTGCTCTGCTCACTCAGCCATTGCGTCTGTTGAACCAGTGCGCACAAAATGATATAAATACTTATTTTTATATTTTATTTCAAACTGAACGAAAAAAGTGAGTGATGCCACAAAAATGAAGGGCCGCAACAAGGGCCATAACAGATTTAACGATCATTAGTTAAGTGCCCGTTAGAGCTAATTTAAGTAACGTTTCTGAGTGCGGCTGTAAATGACGTTAACGAATCATTAACTGACTCTGTGAGGGAACTTTTTCAAATTGTTACTAAGGAAAACCTTAAGTAATCATTAAACGACTCTGAGTGCGGCTGTAAATGTACTAAAATGCAACCATGATTGATAAAAGCTGAAGTTGCAAAACCACGCTCTTGTTAAATTCATGATACAAAAATAGAAGGTAGTTTCATTTATTGGCATTCGTTGTTGTTGCCGACCATTTGACTTTTAATAAGTTTATGACATTTAACTAAAATCATGCTACCAGATTCACTAACAGCAAAATTTCTGTTACTTCAATAAGTATGAAAATATTATAGAAAATTCTTGCGCGTATCCAAACTGCAAGAATTCGGTACACCTGTGAAAAAGTTGAAAATAAGATTTTTTTCCGAGGATAGAGTACTTAATAATTCAGTTTGATGACAAATTGGTGACACAAAATATTTTTAAAACTCTAAACGATGTACCGTTATCCGTGAAAGAGGGAGGAGCTCGAGTTAAAATGATACGCTGCAACTTGTAACAGTACCAATTTTAGGGTTCTCTGGCGCTGCTAAAAAATATATATACATAAACATAATCACGAAACTATGTATTTGTAACAAGAATCATTTACATAAGATGAAAGCTACTGCAGTTTTATTTTATACACTTTTTGTTTGCAGAAAAATGCACAAGTAATGGCGATTTCGTTTCTACAAAAAATTTTGCCTTCTCATCGCCCTCTTCTTAGGGTTTGTGCGTAGAGGGCAAAGAGAAGGTTGCATTTTTCGGTAGAAACTAAATCGACATAAGAAAGTTCGAGTACGGTTCGGTTATTTGTGCAATGCTTTTGGGTTATCGTGTCCAAACGCTTGACCCGAATCAAAAAATTTTAACATATACATACGTCTACCCAAAGGATTATGCTTTAATTTAAAAGAAAGATTTCGGTATGAAATATGCACTTTTTTGTTGTAAATTTGGAGGTGGATTTTGCGTAAAAATACATCTGATGGCCTAACACGAGTTTAATTTTTCTTTCCCGAAATGCTTATTTCATCCCATTTTGAAATTCCCCCCGAGTACCTATAGAAGGGACGGGGAGGAGAAGGATGGCTTTTCTTAAATTGTATGCTATGCTCCTTTTAATGAGGGTAGTTTTAGGTGACACACCCCTTCTCCCTCCGGTCCGCACCAAAACATCATTGTACAAATAACCGAACATTTCCCATGCACAACATTAAATCCTCTGATGTATTGTTTGATTGCTGTAAATGTGGCAATGTAGCTCACAATCTTGTACAATCTATAAAACTTCAAAAACTTATTTTTTGTCAAAAATTTTGAAATGAAACTACCTTCTTTTTGTATCATGGTTAAATTGTATTCGCGTTGAAAATGCTGGTACGCAGGTAGTTAAGTATTTATTTTCGAGTTATTTGTACACAGTTTGACAAATTTTGACTTTATTACCACCTGAGTAAAACATATCGTATCTTGTAGATATTTTGGTGCTGAATGCAAATATGGCCGCAGTGAGATATCCTAACCTCATAGTGCCAAAAACACGGTTTTTGGCTATATTTGAGATTATATTATGAAAACAACAAATTTTTTTTCTACTTAGGGCATCATTTAGAATTACTCTTCCCCTTTAAAATTCATTTTAGTTTGTGCGATTCGATTTTTCTTTCTCGAGATAAGTTTACCAGTTTTAATGTGCCGTACTTCGGTACTACTTCGTAAGCATGAGTAATCATGACATGTTCAATCGTTATGAAATCGAAAAAGTTTTGTGTATTGATTTATACTTGTAAGTATTGTTTATTTCTTTACTTTTGTTAAATACAAACTGTTATGGAAAAAAGTATTATTTGATTAAAAGAAAATAGTGCTTTTAGATTGGTTAAACGCTATTTTTTCCAAGTGTTGGTGCTTTTTGAAACTCAAAAGTTGGAAACACTGCTTAAATAGCTTTAAAACTGAAATGTCTAAAAGGTGAAAGCCACAGATTGAAAAATATTTCAAAAAGTGTTAATTAATTACCATAGAACAAACACTGGGTCGGGTATATATTTACATGAATTTCTTTAGTATCAAGTTATAAAAAAATATAAAAAGAGGTGGTAACCTTCATTCGTTATTTCTGTTTAAAAGCTATTATTATTAAAAATTATTAACCTTTCCATATTTTATTTACCTAAATCACCTAATTTCGCATTCGCGGATGTTACCTTTTAAACATCCGCATCCGCGGGTTTCACCCCACGTTTTTATACAATTATGAAAAATAATTTAAAGATGAGGCATTTCATGTCACCGCGGCCACCTCTGTGCGCGACCTGTAAGGATTTGGAAGAAAGTTGAAGAGATTGAAGGTCTAGGCGACATGAATATACGTGCAGCATATTTTGCCGATATGACGTAGGGTTGCCCATTTACATACACGGGACTTAAATTTTAAGAAAACGTGATACATACCCTTCTTTAAGGTGCTGTATCTTGGAAACCTTTTAACGAAACTTAATGAAAAAAAAATGTATTTCTTCCGTCTTATTATGGGCTTTAATTGTACATTTTTTACATTAATGTGCAAATAAAAATTAAGCAAACATTTTTCTTTTTGATTTTTTTTTGATTACGGCATTTTAAAAATTTTTTATTTTTACATGCAAACATTGTCTATAATGTCAACTTTACGTACCCAAATGGGCGTCATGGGCTACTTTTAGGCGGCGTACACGGTGCGTCTGATTCGCGAGTCGGTTTGGGTGTGTTAGTGAAAATAAATATGTGTTAGTTACACCGATATTACTCTGGAATGACTCTGACACAGATGACTCGCGAGTCAGACCTATTATGCGTATGGACTTTAGATCGTTTAATAGGCGGCATACACGGTGCGTCTGGCTCGCGAGTCGTTTGTGTTCGTGTTGACTCGCCTTCGACTACACACAGCTGAATCATTCAGAGTCATGTCGGGAGTCATTTTGGTGTAACTAACCCATATATATTTTCACAAACTCATCCAAACCGACTCACGAGTCAGGCGCACGGTGTATGCCGCCTATAACGCTCGAGCAATTTGATAAATCGACATTGGAGGTCTAATATTATTTTGCAATGAAACCGAAACATCAACAAACAACATCAACAACACTCATTGCAAAATAATATTAGACCTCCAATGATAGCTTTAAGGTTAGTCCTTTTATTAAAACAAGAAAAAGGAAAGGTGCGTAAAAAACCGAATGAGTAATAAAATTATACTTAAAAAAAAAACCAACAACATGCTTTTATTACAATAAGAACTAAAAAGAAAGAAATTATTTATTGATTTAAAGATTCGTTAAATAAGGATACGAAATTCCCTAACGTGATTTTGTTTAACCTTTTAAACTAGTTTAAAATAGGATTGAAGTAAATGGCAAGTGGTCATAGTCGAAATAAAGTCCACTGAAAAGTTATTTGCATTTATTTTTTACTGGCATCCCATTGGAAACATACAGCACCCCACTCGGGTGGACGAATTTGTTGTAACATCAAGAGTTGAAGACTTGCTCTAGCTGCTAGTCTCTTAAAATTTCCTCCAATCATGTCGTAAGCAGATTTACCATGTGAACTTGCAACAAAGTTCAATTCTGCAATTCCTTGAAGCGATTTTCATGATTTCAGACCTTTATAGCCAAATTCACGAAAACAGTTAAAGTGAAAAATGATTTTATTTTTTTGAATTACATGGAAATTGACAGAAAATAAAAAATCATTTTCCATTTAAACTGCTGGTAAAACCGGCTGTTAGTAAAGTTAATATGATTTATTCCTATTGTTTTTGTTTTTTACACACATTTCCTCTTTCAAAAATATACAATTTAATAAAATTTCAATGTTTATTTATTATACAGCTCGAGCGTTAGACGATCTAGAGTCGATACGTATAAAAATAAAAGTTTTTAAAAATGTTATAATCAAGAAAAATGTCTACTTAATTTTTTTTTTGTATACGTTGCACTTTAACCCTAGAACACACACCCGGGTACAAATGTATCCACTTTCAACTTTGAAGTGTTGTAACTTTTGAACCGCTATACCTCTATACCGCTAACTTCGGATCTAGGAAGATTATTTAGTTTTGAGTTCAAATTCAAAATTTGAACCAGATCGGACCATTGGTTCAGGAGCTACAGCCTTCCAAACACATTATATACGTAAACACACACCCGGGATACGTTTGTACCCCAATAGTAAAAATCCTCATAATAATAAAAAAAAAACATTTTTTATATTATTTTTTTATTTGAAAAATTAAAAATATTCATTTCACACATTATATTATTGACTTTTATTATAAAAATTATAAAAATGCATCTTATATCTAAGGAAAATCATGGCAAATAGAGCAATTTGTTGATGTGACCGAATGTTCAAGACACATTGGCTTCTTACATTTGTCGCACAGCTTTCTGGTTTTTCTACGGCGTTTTTCCTCTTGTGCGTAACATAAATAGCAAGATCCGGACACAGGTTTTGGCGTGCGCGCTGCGGCAGATGTTGATGCTGCTGTTGACACCATTGATTCCACCGGTCGGTTGAAATATGCTTCAATAGCAATTTTAGTCGAAAAATTTCGCGTCACTTGACGATTTATGGCTCTGGCTTCAATAATGGGCATACACAATGCTTCAGCCAAGCTGCGCAGGATCTGCTTACGCTTGTTGTTTGTTCTCCAAGGCAACATAGGGTTATTCAAATCGTAGACAATGTAGGCTGCAAGAGCTGTAATGTCCAACATGTTGAAGAACATCGCTAGTGGCCATCGTTTTGTTTGTCTTTGTGTTGGATATTCCGCAAACATTTGGTCCATTCGATCAACACCACCTTTGGTACGATTATAATATTCAATTATTTCAGGTTTCCCACTGTCAGCTATTTCAGCATCATTATGCATGGTCGAAAGCAAAATTACTGCTTTATTTTTTTTGGGAACATAAGAGCACATTGTCACATTATTTTTGAAGCCAAATGTCGTTGAACCAATTGTCCTGTTTTTGTTCTGCTTCATTTCTTGAGGAATATATGATTTGTTTTTGCGCAAAGTTCCAACGATCGTGAGTTTCCAGGTGAGAAGCAGTTCTGCAACTGGCAAGGTCGTAAACAAATTGTCCATTGTAATGTTTCGGCCACTTCCTTGGTATTTGGCAGACAAATCCTTCACCACTCGTTCGCCTTGGTTCGTTTCCCTACCAGTTTCTGCTTGGCCAGTATATATTTGTCCATGCAGTGGATATGCATTTGTGGCATCGCAAATCCACCAAACCTTGATACCATATTTAGCAGGTTTTGACGGTATGTACTGCGTAAACCGTGTGCGTCCACGGTAAGGAAATAATTGTTCATCAATCGTCAAGCATGAGCTGGGCTTGTAATGTGCAGCAAGATTATTGTTCATCATCGTCCACAACTCACTGATCGGTGCTGCTTTATCAGTTAGTAAGCGTGTTGCACGAGTGTTTTTATCGTCAAATCTTAGGAACCGCAATATCGAACAGAAACGGTTGACTCCCATTGTGGCGCGATATAAAGGATAGTTTTTGACGCTCCATAAATCTCGAACATGTTCTCCATTGCTATGGTTCGCACCAGTCATAATAAGTATGCCAAAAAATGCATACAGCTCTGTTATTGACACAGGCGTCCATGACTTAGGAGTTGTGTTTGGATGCGCATTGTTGTAAGCATTATAAGTTTCTTTTGCTAACTTATTTGTGTGGCGCATAATTATATCAGCCATTTCAACGTTCATGAAACATTTGAATGTTTGCTCTATTGACAACATTTCAGTGCATCTAGCTGGTCCAGAACGTTCTCTTATAATATTTTGTCTGAGTACCTGACGACTTACATTTGGTTCTTTCATCCACTCAGTACCATCACGTGCAACAAATTTTTCGGCACTAGCAGGTAATTCATTATTTTCTTCTACTTCTTCTTCTTCATCGTCTTCTTCATCATCCTCATAGTCCGCATAATCAGGTAATACTTCTGCGGCACTTTGCGAAACTTCAGCATCGTCATCAGCAATTTCAATGTCATTGATTTGAATTTCTTCTTCATCTTCTGAGTCAAAGTCATAGGGAGCGTCATCGTCACAAATTTCATCAAATAAAGATTGTATATATGATTCTCGCTGTTCCTCAGTTAGCCTGCATAATAAAAAAAATTAGTATATGTTTACATTGTTGCTTATTTTACATTTTTTACCTTCTATATGCTGCACTTGATAAATATTCGTTTCTTCTTGAAGTCATTTCGTATCCAGTTATTTATAGTTTCAGTTATATTTATTTTCACTTATATTTTCACTTCTTACACTTTTGAGCACCAAAACAATAATGAAAATATCAACAGGCAGCATTTATAACAACACCTCGTGTGAAAACAACCCTTGCAGCTGCATATAAAATACAAAAACCAGTTATACCAGTGTATTTGCTACCTACGTACCCATACCTTGCGCGACCTTTTTGCACATATCTTTTGAACCAGGTAGAATATTTCAATGAAATAAAAACCAAAATGTGTATTCGTTGTTACTCTACAAGTATATTATTATAAATTATATTATTTTGTTTTGCATTTATCAGGACAACAACAAAAACAAAAATCCACTGTTGCATGTCCTGACTTTATTTGCCCATATCGCTGGAACCAGTAGGAATATTCGAATGAAACAAAAGACAAAATACTTGTTATATATTAAAATATACATTTCAAAAAAAAAATCATAGAAATCGGTTAAATAAGCATTAAAAAAACCGCAAAATAAGGTCCCGGGTACAAACGTATCCCGGGTGTGTGTTTACGTGGTATTTTCTGGGTGTGTGTTCTAGGGTTAATGTAAAAAATGTACAATTAGAGCCCATAATAAGACGGAAGAAATAAATTTTTTCTATTAAGTTTCGTTAAAAGGTTTCCAAGATACAGCACCTCAAAGAAAAGTATGTATGACGTTTTCTTAAAACTTAAGCCCCGTGTAAATAGGCAACTCTACGTCATATCGGCAAAATATGCTGCACGTATATTCATGTTACCTAGACTTCAATCGCTTCAATTTCGTTGTAGCTGTATATTTTTTAAACGAGTTAAGTAATTTAGGTCATTTAAAACTATGAAATCATAAGATCTCGTCTGCAAGCTAGAAATACGAAAGATATCAATCCCTCTAAGTTTACCTTAAAATGGTTCTGTTGGTAAGGGATACATTTTATATACATAACTTCATACTAAGTTCTAGTTTTCAACCACAAACACTTCGAGGGATATGTGGTAAGAAACAGTCATTTGTACGGGATGTGCTACGCCCCCTTTTCTTATAACCCTAATTTTCTTCCATGAATATGGAATTGATTTTATATATCCCAATACCAAGTCCCAGTACGCTACCAATAACACCTCTAGAGATATGCAGCATAAAATAGTAAATTTGGTACGGGAGGAACCATGACCTTTTCAAAAGGTGGCGGCTCCTAAAAAAAGTAACCTATTGTTCAACCTGGCCCATAAAAAATCTGTGTGCAAAATTTCATGCAAATCGGTTCAATAGTTTCCGCGTGATGGAGCCCCTAACATCCAAACACACAAACATACAAACTTTCACATTTATAATAGGTTGTATAGTAACAAGTAGTCAGTACTAATTTGTACTGGAAATTTGCAAGAGAGCACTGAATCGAGAGCTGCAAATTCTTGCCAGTGAAATTTTTACTAGCAGAAATTAGATAGCAGAAGAAGAACAAGAATAAATGTCAAAACCTGCCATTTGTTGAAGTGGATAAACATAAACAAAATGAGTGGAAATGAAAATATTAATGATGCACTGGGCTGTGTAAGTGCTTGCGTGTAAAGCAAAGAGTTTGTCATGTCAAAACAGTGCAGCAACTGTTCACTTGCAAGTTTTTACTAGTTTTGTGTTCAACAATTTTTCCCGCTAGTTTTTTCTTCTTCTCAATTTTACGCTCTACTTTGCGTTTACGTTACACACCTAATATTATCTAGTAGGATAGATAGAGAGCAAGAGATATTTTGAAACATTACTTGCAAGCTGGGCGCTGTAAATAGAGTGTATAAAGCATTTGTATATATTTACATACTTATGCACCTTTCTTTTAAATTTGCGTTTCATTTCGTATCTTTTTTATCCTGAATTTCATTTGACATTGCAAACGTGCCAAAAGTCCTATACGTTGCCAAAACGAAAAATGTTTTCAAAACCAATAACTTAATTACTAAAACATTTTTTATTATAGCTCAAAATTATTGTAACCAATAGAGCTAAATATGTTGTACAAAAACACATACACAGAAGTTCACAAAAGTTGATATAAAACTATTCGTCGGTTTAAATAGTTAACTTTTTACTGCGCATGTTTATTTTACGAGGAGGAAGCATCGAAAGCCTAACCCCGTCAGTGTGAGACTTTAACCCAAACTAAACTTCCTACCCCTCATCGTGTTGGTTTCCTTCCTTGGTTCTTCCTTCGGGGGGCTTTAAGCCAGCACGAACCAAGAGGGAAGCTCCGTATGGAGCTTGGTTGACCACCCATCTGCGTAACTGCGGGTGCCGTATTCCTCCAATCATACATACGGAGAGGACCGTACCGACGATTCCCCCATGCTCGTCGTACCTAACAACCCTTCTCTCCCATCTCACCCTATCTCGCCACGTCGGGCATTGCGGACGTTTATGAAAAAAAAGAAAAAATGTACAACAAAAAAACACCCACCTCGGATAACCGAGAACCCCCCCAAAAAAATTAGGCCCACCCATTCAGGAAGGTCCGGTCTGTCCTCGGACAAGACCAAGCAAGCCAGCGGTGCAAAGCCTGTGGCCAAGCCACGGCAGAGCATACGCTCCGTCCCCTCTGGGACTGCGTTAATGGCATCGAGGCCCCCTTCCGGCAACCGGTCTAGCCATGTCCCTAGACAAGCTAGCTAGGATATAAATCCGTCCGGTGCTGGTAGCAGACCCACCCTCGCATATAGGCCTTCGGGAGGCAAGAGCAGCCCTGTCAGAAGACAAGCTGGCCCTGCTGCCATCCCCGCTACTCCAGGAGGCAAGGGAACACCGACAGGTTCAACCCCTAAAGCGGCGTCGGCGACATCAGACCGCATGGCTAAGCCAGCGGCCTCTGAGGTTAGCCATTCTGGCACTAATGCTTCAATGGGCAGTAGCCATCCCCAGAAGCACATTAGTGCATCAGAAAGGTACTATCGTACCAGACGATCAGCCCTCAGGATCCTGGAGAGACTGAGGGACAAAACGCCAGAAGAGCTGACCGCCGAAGAGCTGGACTCAAGAAATTGGGCCGAAAAGTTTATGGCTGAACACCAGGCGAAAGCCAAAGAAGAACTTGCCCAAGGCAAGCGGAAGTCCTCAAGGGAGTTAAGCTCGGAACCCAAGAGAACAAGGGTATCCGGCACTTTAACGGCAGACGAGCTGCAGAAAAGATCCTTCGCGGATGTGGCGAAGGAAATATTCATCAGGGCTGTGGTAGACCGGAGCTCACTTGATAGTGCAATCTCACCACAGAATTGGGACCTGGTCAACAGGCGACTCTGGGGCGTCTATAACGAAGTTTTAAGGGAAAACCCAGGCCACCTCCCGGTTGTGCGGACGCCGGTTGGTTTCAAAACCGCGTCAAGTTGACAAGGTGTGCGGATCAGAGGTCCGTTGACCTTTATACCCTGGCCATAAGTCGCGTAGGCGAGATCTGGCCGGGTGCACGCCTTGAGGTAATTAAGAGGGAAGACATTCCCAATCGGCCTAGATCCAGGGCCCGGATTCCTCATTTCCACACGGACCTACAGGAAGGGCTGGAGTGGATACGCATGGGCAACCCTGAGCTAGCAGGGAAGGTAGCAAAGATAGGCGAGATAGAGCGAAGGTTAGCGGTAATAGCCCTCAACGAGGAATCAGTAGAATCGCTTGCCAACCAAAACTGGAGGCTTCTAAGCCTTGAACCTCCACGTTTATCGGCAGGACGTGTCAGGGAATCAACACCCTACCGACGAAGCGAACGAAGCAGAAAGTGCTACTGACGATGAAGTGGCATCCACCTCCGGAATGGTAGGCGAACTCTTCGAGAGGGTGACTCTAGAGGAGAGGACGGGGGACCACTCCGACTTTTCCGACACTATGGTGGAAGGAGAAGGGGAGGATATCCTCCCCCTTTCTGATGAAGAGGACGCCAACCAGACTGTGGTTGGCTGTCCAGCAGCAGTACACGAAACTGATGGTGGGGATAGTTCAGATTAATCTCCACCACTGTAAGGTGGCCTCAGCCGCACTTCTCCCCGGTCTCGCCGAAAGAGAAGAGGAGATCGCACTCATAAAAGATCGGGTTTGTGGATTGAGTATGAAGGCATATAAGCTGATCTATGTCACTGACAAAGGTAAACCCAGGTCGTGCATACTGATGAAAGAGAGTATTAATGCATTTCTTTTGATACAATTTAGCGATGCGGACAACGTCATCATAGCAGTGGAATCAAGCGGAAGGTCTATTTGGCTGGCTTCCACATACATGGCCCACGACGCAGACACACCACCTCCACCACAATCCTTAAGGAGCGCGGTAATGGAGGCTTCTAGACGCGGCACTCCGATTGTGATAGGAGCAGACGCGAATGCCCATCATCACATATGGGGCAGCTCAGACACAAATGAACGCGGTGAGTCGATATTCGAATTTAGTATGTGCAATAACATACAGGTTAGCAACGTAGATGATACCCTTACCTTTGTGACGTCTGTTAGAAGGGAGGTCCTTGACATTGCATGTGTCAATGAGCAGGGGGCAGAACTCTTGAATGACTGGAGAGTCTCTAAAGACAACTCCTTTTCAGATCACATGTTCGTGGTTTATAACCTATACGTACCAGTATGAAAACAACAAGCGGTCTTAAACCTGGAAAACTGGAAAAGGTTTGAAACAACCTTTTCTAATAATATCTCCGACCTCACAAATCAAATAAACGCGGCACATCAACTTGATAACGTTGTAGACGATATAGCTAAAGCATTTAATCGTGCAGCAAAAGTAGCCTGCCCCATCAGGGCAACAAGTAGGAAGCCAAAACCTCCATGGTGGTCCACTGAACTTGCAACCCTCAGAAGGGAATGCAGATCGAAATTTAATGAAGCTAAGAGATCCAACTCTTGGAGTGAATTTAAACACTGGCAACGCCGATTTAACTATGCAGTAAGAGACGCTAAGCGCTCCTCATGGCGGAGCTTCTGTCAGAAGATAGAAAGTACCTCGGAGGCCAGCAGATTGCGAAAAGTATTATCTATGAGTCCCAGCAATATTAGCTATCTCATCAAAGAGGATGGTGATTGGACAACTAGCAGCGAAGAAACCTTAGAGCTTCTAGTACCAACCCACTTTCCGGGTTGCCTCCACAGTAGAGTCACCAATACCCGGATCACAGGAAACCATGATGACATTCCAGCGAATATCATTACCGAGGGGAACAAAAAGCATGCTATTAGTAGCTTCCAACCTTTTAAGTCTCCGGGACCGGACGGCATTATTCCCGCTGACCTAGAGAGACTAATAGATGGTCATATTAGAGACAAGATAGGCAGCAAACTTTCGGCAGCCCAACATGCCTACAACAAAGGGAGATCAGTTGACACAGCACTTCATTCCTTGGTGCACACAATAGAAAGGTCACTACATTATAAAGAATACACCCTCGCCCTCCTGGGCATCGAGGGTGCTTTCAACAATGTATCCCCTGCAGCGATTATCTCATCCCTGACAAATCTGGGAGTAAGCAATTCACTAACCTCATTTATTGAACGAATGTTAATCGGTCGAGAAATAAGCGCAGGATTAGGTGAATCAGTAATAAAAAGGTTCCCCGTCAGGGGCACACCCCACGGGGGATTTCATGTAGGCTTTACGTGATTTCCTGCCAACGGCTTTAACCACGGTGCCCGCATTTGGCACAACGGATTAATTTTTGCATTAATCACTGCCCTGAACTGCAAGCACTTCAGTACCAATTGGCAGTATGTGGTGGACACACTTACCACCTTGGTAGGGCCGAGGCCTACCTAAACCTCTGACGTTCTCTGGATCACGACATCCGGTTGCAATGCAACTCCACATTGAACCATTGCTGGTTCTACCCGCATTTAGGTATTAAACCACAGCCACCACGATACTCCCCAAAGGGGCCGTACCCATGAACAGACCGGAGTAATGCTCGCCGGCGAGATTTGCTGGACTGGCTCATCTCACCCTGACCCACTTAACTGACTCAGCTCACACTAGAACGACTTACACGACTACTTCACTCCACATTCATACTCCATCTTGCTCGTCTCACAAGTCTAATCGCCTCGCTCGTGGGCACCCTCCACATCCAGGACCGGCGGCACCACTTGCCNTGATTGGACAACTAGCAGCGAAGAAACCTTAGAGCTTCTAGTACCAACCCACTTTCCGGGTTGCCTCCACAGTAGAGTCACCAATACCCGGATCACAGGAAACCATGATGACATTCCAGCGAATATCATTACCGAGGGGAACAAAAAGCATGCTATTAGTAGCTTCCAACCTTTTAAGTCTCCGGGACCGGACGGCATTATTCCCGCTGACCTAGAGAGACTAATAGATGGTCATATTAGAGACAAGATAGGNGACACCACTTGCTCAACTTTCGACCGATCGAGTTGCTCGACACACATTCACCATCTTGCTCCGTCTTGCTCATCTCACACGTCCTACTCGCCTCGCTCGTGGGCACCCTCCACATCCAGGAGCGGTGACATGGCTCAGCTTTCGCAACGGATCGAATTGCTCAACTTGCGCACAACTTTTTCACCGTTTCCAGCGGTTTCCACCACACTTTTCCTCCAATTACAACTGTTTTCACCATTATCTCCATTTTAACCATTTTCACCATTTTCTCCATTTTCTAGTCGTGTAAGCCATGCCAGTGTTTGCCTTGCCTGCCTTGCAAGCCTTGCTTGTGTCACCAGTTTTGCTCGTCTCGCCGACGAACACACTCCGGGGGCATCTGTTCCCCGTGGCACCATTTTTAAAGTCTTTGGTATGACTTTCGAAAGCAAATGGCTCTTCTCCCATATAAACCATACCACCGATTAAGGATTGGTAGCCTTTGACTGGGGTACCCGGGATTGTGACACCCGTAGCCTCGCAACGCGAAACCCCCCTGGGTTCGTTGGTATGGTAATCTCCACATCGGAATCTGCGTAAGCACATGTCCTACACAGGTTCCCATGCGAAGCATCCCTATTAGTTCATGCCGACATGGAAACCCCTAAGGGCCCCCATGTCACCACTTAAGGTCTAGCCCCGCGACAAGGGCCCCAACATTTCGCTAGACACACCCCAGGGGGGAGTAATATCACCGCTCCTGTGGAACATAGCAGGAGACAGCCTTCTTCGGGAACTTGAAGATATTGGCGGTCAGATAATTGCATACGCCGATGATATTGTAATAGCTATCTCGGGTAAACACCTCTCAACATTGACAGATCTGATCCAAAGATCCCTCAACAAACTATCCCTGTGGTGTAACAGGCGAGGACTGGGAGTGAATCCTGAAAAAACAGACCTTGTGCTGTTCACTAGGAAGCACAAGATACCTGATCTCGGGAGCATAACTCTAGAGGGCAACACCCTCGCAATAAAGGAAGAGACCAAATACCTAGGTCTCATTGTAGACAGGAAACTAAACTGGGGGACCAACGTTGCAGACAGAGTTCGCAAAGCAACAGTGGCACTATATTCCTGCAGCAGGGCAATAGGGAAAAGATGGGGGATGGAACCCAAAATAATACACTGGCTATACACGGTGGTGGTTAGGCCAATTCTCTATCACGGTATAGTGGTATGGTGGGACACCCTTGAGGAAAGGGGTAAACTTCAAAAAAATGGACAAGGTTCAAAGGCTTGCGTCCACACTCATAACTGGTGCGATGAGAACAACATCATCCAAGGCACTGTATGCCCTACTGAATTTTCTTCCGGTGGACCTACATGCCAAACAGGTCGCAAGTGGTGCGGCAATTCAAATGAACATTTTAAATAAGTGGTCAAACACCAGTCATGGTCACTGTAGAATACTAACGGAGTTTCCGGGGTTTCCCGGATTGGTAGACTATGCACTTCCGGAACCTGCACCCGCTACAGCGTTCGCGACCCACCTACCCTCAAGGGAAGAGTGGATGCATGACGTTGTAAGTAGTGGAGAGTCTATCCATGTATATACAGGCTCAAAGCTCGAGGGAAGGGTTGGAGGAGGTGTATACTCCCATCACCTGGGAATCTCCATAAGCTTTCGAGCTGACCTCTGTAGCGTTTTTCAGGCTGAACTGATGGCAATCGACAGGACCACTAAACTGGTAAAGTGTGGTATGATACCCCAAGTTGATATCTACATCTTCACTGACAGCCAGGCGGCAATAAAGCCCCTCACGAAGCAGTCGATAACCTCCATGGTAGCCATGAAATGCCGCGCTTCTCTTAACGAGATGGCTGAGTCATTTCGCCCAAAGGTGATATGGGTTCCGGGTCACTGCGGCATAGACGAGAACTGTAAGGCCGACGAACTGGCGCGACTCGGCACGAAACTTCCTTTTGAAGATATAAATGACGAAAAAGGAATACCCTTGCAAACTTGCAAGCTACTTATCTCCGAGAGGCTTACTAAAGTAGCGAACGACAGGTGGCAGGACGAAATCACTTGCAGAACTGCCAGACAATTATGGCCGTTACTCAGCACCAAACGCACTGGCCCAATATTGGACNTGTATATACAGGCTCAAAGCTCGAGGGAAGGGTTGGAGGAGGTGTATACTCCCATCACCTGGGAATCTCCATAAGCTTTCGAGCTGACCTCTGTAGCGTTTTTCAGGCTGAACTGATGGCAATCGACAGGACCACTAAACTGGTAAAGTGTGGTATGATACCCCAAGTTGATATCTACATCTTCACTGACAGCCAGGCGGCAATAAAGCCCCTCACGAAGCAGTCGATAACCTCCATGGTAGCCATGAAATGCCGCGCTTCTCTTAACGAGATGGCTGAGTCATTTCGCCCAAAGGTGATATGGGTTCCGGGTCACTGCGGCATAGACGAGAACTGTAAGGCCGACGAACTGGCGCGACTCGGCACGAAACTTCCTTTTGAAGATATAAATGACGAAATAGGAATACCCTTGCAAACTTGCAAGCTACTTATCTCCGAGAGGCTTACTAAAGTAGCGAACGACAGGTGGCAGGACGAAATCACTTGCAGAACTGCCAGACAATTATGGCCGTTACTCAGCACCAAACGCACTGGCCCAATATTGGACTACTAGTATCTGTCATAACAGGACACTGCCTAATTGGCAAGCACGCCTATCGACTTGGCCTACGTTTACACGACTTCTGTAGAAGTTGTCAAGATCAAGAGGAGGAGGAAACGATTCTGCACCTGTTGTGCCAGTGGCGTGCTCTATCCAGACGAAGACTCTCCACTTTCTGTAGGCATTTCTTCGACAACTTGGAGGACCTTAGATGCGTCGAATTCAGGGAAATTCGTTCTAAGATCAAATTGGTTTTAGGGGGATTGGGAGGTGCTGACCCCACATGCGGCATCACAATGGGCTCTGAGCCTAAGTGTGTCTTATAGACGACCGCGACAACCTAACCTAACAACCTAACCTAAACTTCCTACCGTCATGTACCGTTCCCCTCCCGGTACCATCGTCAAGGATTTCGTCGGGATTATAACACTGTGTGACTGATAAGGTTATAGATATATCCTCTTTGTGCCAACTGACGCCAATTGGAAATGCCAAGTGAAGCCAGAATACTTTCAGAGCTGCAGCTTCGGTGTCCATTCGAACGACATCGCCCAGCCGTTGTATTTTAATTCGCTGCACTATGTCCATGTCGTTGTAAAGCTCAGACAGCTCATCGTTTCATCGTTTGCCATCGCCAACGCGTAAAGGCCCGTAAATCGTCCGCAAAATCTTTCTCTCGAATACTCTAAGAGCCACCTCATTGGAGGGTTCGGATATTCCAGGTGCTTGACCTCAAATCATAGTCCTTCCTATGTTTTCCGTGATCGTCATCAAAAGAAAGGGGTATCATCCGAGGCATGTGTTTTTGTTTTCATTGGTCAGGGTTTTAACGTGGCGGGACCCAAACCCAGCGCACGCGAGGTGTTACGCCCTCCCACTTAAGCTCGCTCCCAAACTAGTGTTCGGTCGCTACCCATAGGATTCGTGGATATAAATATCCGGATGTAGTGAGCTGCGATTTGAACCGTAAGCACACGAATCACTTCTGACCATTCCAAGGTGAATGGCAGTCAAAATCTTTGCTGTACTGTAAAATGTAACAAACATAGTGGTCAAAGGCGAATATCTCAACTAAACCCTGATGTATTTTTTTAAATTCATGGCTCTACATACCTGTATAGTTAACCAAATAGCCGGACCAGACGTTATTCAAAATAAAAAATTTAAAAAATAAACTTTTCCGTATACTCTGTAACAATTATATCGTTGCTTTGCAGCGAAATATCTTCTCTTAAACATTTTGAGTATGTGGATATTTTATGCTAGTATATTCATTTATGTTAATTATATTACTTGATTTGGTTTTGTCACACCGTGTAATAAATACAAAATTCATTAAGGGTCGTTAACTTATCTATTTTAAAGTATAGTAGAATCGTTAGTTAAACTGAACTACAGAAAATTCTGTGTAATTTCTCTATAGCAAAGTTTAACTTATGATTTAATTATAATTTAAAATAGATATATTAGCAGCCTCTAATATGCTATATTTATTGTAGAAATTTATGTGCGCTATGTGTTTTCTGCCATCTGCTGTAATTACTTAAGGAGTAAACGTCTTGGCTTTTCACCAGCTCGGCCTATAGTTTTATCAATAGTCTCAGACACAGACCTAAAGACAAAGTAATAAACAATTGAGCTATAAATTTATTTATTAGTTTACCGTTCTATCCATTTTCGCTCATTATCGACTGCAGCCAGGTTTTTACCCTTCTTAAATGGAAGTTCTTTGAAGTTATCGAGAATAACTTGTTACAGAACTAAATGATCCACACGTCCACTGTTTAAATCAATTTACTAATTATTTTGTTAGCACTGAGTGTATTATTTGTTATACAGTATATATATAGGAAGATACTTGAAAGTTAGGTTAGGTTACACTAGCCGGCTGATGCGCCTTACATAGACCCATTGGTCCTATGTACTGCCAGATGGAGGTCCGTGTTACTGCGATCTAAAGTAGTCGTCGTATAGGACGTCAACGCTTTTTGCGAAGTTCAAGAGAGCCTTAATATCCAGTTCTGAAGCCTCCTCTAGTCCTTTGAACTGCGAAGCTCCGAGATATGTAAGACGAGTTCTAGCTAAGGCTGGACAGATACAGAGGAGGTGTTCTTACGTCTCACTCATGCCTTCCTCCCTGCACTTCCTGCATGCGTCACTGTTACTAATGCCCATTCTGCATGCATGGGATGCCAGTAGGTTGTGGCCCGTCATTAGGCCAACAACTGTCCTGCAATCCCTGCGTGACCGTGTAAGCAAGAAATGGGTGTTTCCTTTGCTGCTATTGTACATGATCTTGGTGGTTTTGCATGTCGCTAAAGCGTTCCATCTCACCCGGATCCGGCACTCAGCTCTTTCGGAAATTTCATTATAGATCGTTTTTAGTGACTTTTGTATTTTCATTTTCGTTGTTGGTGTTTCCGACAGGGTAGGAGTGTGATGTAATGTGGAACGATTTTCCGTCATCCCTTGTCAAATTTGGTTTGGAGACAAACACACTTTTGTATTTCTTATACTGGTTCGCTAGCAAGACGGCTGGCAATTTCATCAGCTATTTCGTTGCCTAAAATGCCCTTGTGGCCTGGAACCCAGTATATATGCAACCGTTTATCCTCTGCCACCCTGTGTACTGCTTCTCTGCTACTAAGAACATTTTCTGACTAAATACGATGTGAGATTATAGCCTTAATCGCCGCCTGGCTATCGACATATATATTGATATTTTTATATAGTTTCCTGCGTTGTTAGCAATCTCAGCAGCTTTCCCTATAGCGAAGACTTCTGCCTGGAAGATACTGCAGTACTCTGGAATCTTGAGGGGTTGCCTGAAGTCTAGCTCGGTGCAGTAGACCCCGGCGCCCACTCCATCAGCCATTTTTGATCCATCCGTATAGATGTTATACGTTTCGTGGGCGGGCCGCCTGATCATTCGCCATCCGCCCTCCTTACACGAAGCTTTAAACCTTCTTTCCCAGATGAAGCGTGGGGGTATGTGGTCAATTTTGTACTCCAATATCATGGTGGATTTCTCTGCAGTGCTCTCCACTGCGATGTCGATTGGCGGTAGGTCAAGTAGCCTTCCAAGTGCCGCCGTTGGAGTGGTCCTTAGCGCTCCTGTTATGCACAGTGCAGCGAGCCGCTGTACTCGCTCCAATGGTTTCCTAATACCCATACCAGAGCGCCGAAGAGCAATATCGGCCTTACTACCGCTGTGTAACACCAATGCATGAGGCCAGGGGATAGGCCTCATGTGATACCCAGCATCTTTTTACATTCTTAAAGGGCACCACTGGCCCTTTTCACCCTTTCCTCTACATTTAGCTTCCACATCAGTTTGCTGTCCAATATTACTCCCAGGTATTTGGTGTGATCCTTGATTGATAGCTCCTCCCCGCTGAGCTTCGGGGGTTTCCAAGCGGGGATTTTGTACCTTCTTGTGAACAGTACCGCATCCGTTTTGTCAGCATTTACCTCTAAGTTTGCTGTTGTCGCCCATCGATGTACGGGCCTTAGAGCGCTTTCCATTACGTTACTGATCGTGTCTGGGAATTTCCCCGTAACAACTATAGCTATGTCGTCCGCATAGGAAACTAGTCTGGGTGCTTTCCTTCTGAATTTCCCCAGAACCTCATTCGCTACGAGTAGCCACAGGAGTGGTGACAGAACGCCACCCTGAGGAGTTCCTCTACGCGCTAATCTGTGACAGTCTGTCTTCGTTCCACTCCGCGTTAATCTTTCTGCAGCTCAGCAGTCTTTTTATCCATAGTAGGATGGCAGACTCTACCTGAGCTGCTTCTACACTTTCCACTATTGCCTCATAGGAGACATTATTTAATGCCCCGCTTATGTCCAGGAAGACCCCTAGGGCATATTCCTTATGCTCCAGAGTTCTTTCCATTACCGTGGTTAATGAGCGAAGTGCAGTCTCAGTGGATTTACCCTTCGTGGAAGCATACTGCCCCTTTGATATGCTGGCCGACGGCAGCTTATCCGTAATGTATGCGTCCAGAATCTTTTCGAGCGTCTTTAGAAGGAATGAGGTTAGACTAATTGGTCTGTATTCTTTCGAAGAGAGGGGATTTCCTTTGCCCGCTTTCGGTATGAATAATACCCTCGCCTCTCTCCGCAGGACAGGCACATAGTTTAACCTTAAACATCCCTCGTATATTATTTTCAAGTATGGTGCCAGCACTGCGGAAATTTTTTGCATCATGGCTGGAAAGATACCGTCTGTGTCTGGCGACTTAAACGGTTCGAAGCCATCGACAGCCTACCGTATTTTTTCTTCCGTTATGATGTCCGGGTGGACATTTTCCATGCTATCTCCTAAAAATTGTAGATCCATGCTGTCTGTACACCCCGGAAAATGTGTGTTGACTAGGTCTTCCAGTGAGTCCTCACTGCTTCCAGTCCACTCTCCACATTTTTTACGTAGCAACCTTGTAGTAGTCGGGTTCCTGGATAGCAACTTCCTTAGCCTGGCTACCTCGGTTGTTTTTTCTAATTCACCCCAGAAGCTCTTCCACGACTCCCGCTTGCATTTGCGAAACTATTTCTTGTATTTCTTAAGTATATCTTTGTATTCCATCCAGCAGAACTCGTCATCGGCTATCTTGACCAGTTTGAAGAGTTCTCTGAAATTTCTTCTGAGTGCTCCGAGCCCCCTGTTCCACCAAGGTGGCTTTGAACCTCGCCTTGCATGTAGCGAAGGGCATGCGATGCGATAAGCTTTGTTTAGAGGGTCGAGAAGTGTGACTACCAGTTCCTCCAATTCAGAGTGGGAGTTACTTACCCTATACTTGTTTAAATTCTTCATCACTACCCTTTCATACAATTCCCAGTTCGTATTCTTGGGATTTCTGAAAGTTTTGCTTTTTGTACGGGCTTAGAATTCTACCTGAAATCCTAGAACGTTCTTCGAGGTAGGGCCAATATAAGTTGGTTCCTCGCCCCGGTTGGCTATATCTAAATTACTTGTTAAGATAAAGTTTAGTAAAGACTCACCCCTTTCGTTGGTATCTCCACTCCCCCATACCATATTGTGCGCGTTGGCATCCGCGCCTATGACGAGTGGACGTTTCGCCTTCTCGGCCTCTGCCCCCAACCTCCGGAGCCCGTTTGGTGGCGCCTCCTCGTCGTGAGGCATGTAACAAGATGCAAAGAATATTGTGTCATCCTTGCCATCCTTCGCAGCTACCACCGTCAGGTCGTCTGAAGAGAAATTAAGATCAATATAAGAGTGTATACTTTTCTTAACCAGTATAGCTGTTCTTACCCTATTTGTTGCACTCGGGATGTGACTTGAAAGTTAGGGGGACCGAAATTATCGAGCAAGCATTTCCTTGTACTCTTTTTGAATATCTAGGCAAAATTTTGGAAGTTAGGGCCTACGCCCATGGTCCTATATATTAGATAAATAGATAGGTACATAGAAACATAGATAGGTAGAAGTGAGTAATTGAATTTTGTAAGTTAAGGGACCCTGAGTTCTTATAAATTGAAGGTATGAATAAATTTTAATTGTAGTTGTACTTCTTTATACATAGTACATTCTGTGTATTATATGCCTAGTAGGAAATATATCGATGATGTGACCAGGATTGAACGATAAGTCATGGCCTGCTGATTGTTTATATTGGAGTGGGTGTTTCACTGGTGCAACAGGGGGAAATGGGTGTCGACACTGACAGACTTTACTGACTTGGACATGACTTGTCAATAAACGTACGAACTAAAGTCAGACTTAAGGGACTTTGCCAATTGTAGGAGTCGCGGCAAAGTCCAAGGCTACAAGAACGTAGAAGGGGTGGGCGCCTCTCCATTTGACTCGGACTCTCCTTTATATTTCTATTTTCCCAGTTTTGCAGTGTCTTTTCTCAAACAGGCATGATGAAAAATTTTGTTTATGTCAGCTCCAAGTAATTTGGTAGGAGATGATCCCCCCCCAACCAGACCTCGACTGGACCGCCACGTGACGTTTTAAGTTGTGTACCTAAACTATACAGGGACCCACTCAAAGACATAAAAAAGTTTCATTAAAATACTTAAGACGACTACTGCTATGGTGCAGTGTAGGTTCTAAAATTTTGGAAGAGGTGCAAACTACCGACTCTTGGATATGATATATGATATATTGATGTTCGACCACCTGTAATTTTACTTGCACACACACATTTAACACTATTAAATTTCATTCGTACTCGAAAATTCCTTTTAGTTAACATTTTAATGTGAATGTTGTATTTAATAAGCACACCAACTAAATATGTTTTAAATTTGTAGCTTAAAATATGCAAACAGATTCTGACTCGAGCTCGTCTTCTACTGAAACTGAATGGGCTAAAAAGTTTTATTTTTTCTCAATTTTTATAAATTTTCTAGAAAGTTTGAGACTTCAACTCACATGTCTTTTGTTATCGAATTAACTATATTTTTATAAAAAATTTTAAGTACGTAAGGAAAGAAAAGATTTTCAAAACCTGTCAATGAATTTTACTACTATTTTCGTGAGCACAGCTGTACATACATACGTAATATTTTTGATTTGTTTTAAAGTAATGAATTTTTATATTGATAAAACTATAAGTATATTAATTATTTTTTGTTAAATTAATGCGCTGTTATTTGGTTGTTATATTGTTAATAATAAAAAATACGCTTAAAAATGAGCTGATTTTTATGGCTTTGTACTGATTTTCAATCCCTACTGTACTGATTATGTCACTACAATATCTGACCACCCTAGCAGTAGGTGTCTTTATTATTCTTCTTCTTTATGGCGCTGTAACCGCCTACGCGATTTTCGCCGAGTCCAAAACAGCAAACAGTGATTTCTCTTCTGTGCGTACTGATGCCAACTGGAAATGTCAAGTGAAGCAAAGTCCTTCTCCTCCTGGTCTTTCCAACGCAGGGAAGGCCTGGGAGCGTTTCTGTCCATTCGAACGACATGGCCAAGCCAGCGTAACCGCGGAATTTTAATTCGCTGCACTATGTCTATATCATTGTAAAGCTCATAGAGCTCATCGTTAAAACGTCTGCGGTATTTGCCATCGCCAACGCGTAAAGCTCTGTAAATATTCCGCAGAATCTTTCTCTCGAAAATTTCGAGAGTCGCTTCATCAGATGTTTTCATTGTCCATACCTCCGCGCCAGCGGCGTAGCCAGGATTTGGCGAAGGGGGGATTAAAAAAAATTTGCATCGATAACTTAAAGTTGTGATACACAATGGCTAGAGGCGTCGCACTATAGGCAAAACACGAGTTTTTTTCCAAATCGTAGATCTTCGCTTAGAAAAGAGATAACGGAATAAACATTTTTTTATCGTGAAGATAAATGATATAGGAAATAACTTAACCCTCAAAATACCGTTCAAAATGTCAAATTTTTTTAATTTTGGATTTTGGCTCCCATTCCACTTGAAAACACTATATTTAATACACCATTAGCACTGTTTCTGAAAAATGTCTCTTTATTTTATCTTAAGACTCGATTCTTGGGACATTGGATGCTGTACCCGAGTGGCCAGAGTGGAAAAAGAAAAGCTAACTTTAAACTCTAATAATAAAAAAAAAATAAAAATAAAATAAAATAAAAAGAAAAAAATATTAAAATTAAAAATAAAAATAAATAAAAAATAAAAATAAATAAAAACAGGGCGATGGAAAATACCGCAGACGTTTTAACGATGAGCTGTATGAGCTTTACAACGATATAGACATAGTGCAGCGAATTAAAATTCCGCGGTTACGCTGACTTGGCCATGTCGTTCGAATGGACAGAAACGCTCCCAGGCCTCCTCTGCGTTGGAAAGACCAGGAGGAGAAGGACTTTGCTTCACTTGAAACTTTTACCTATTTGTAAACACATACGTATGTAACTCTTCGGTACGTGCGTTGATCAGTGAATTCATCCTTTACAACCGAAACGATTTTAATGAAACTTTTTTATGTCTTTGAGTGGGTCCCTGTATAGTTTAGGTACACAACTTAAAACGTCACGTGGCGGTCCAGTCGAGGTCTGGTTGGGGGGGGATCATCTCCTACCAAATTACTTGGAGCTGACATAAACAAAATTTTTCATCATGCCTGTTTGAGAAAAGACACTGCAAAACTGGGAAAATAGAAATATAAAGGAGAGTCCGAGTCAAATGGAGTCAGCCCACCCCTTCTACGTTCTTGTCGTGCCTCCTACAATTGGCAAAGTCCCCTAAGCCTGACTTTAGATCGTACGTTTATTGACAAGTCATGTCCAAGTCAGTAAAGTCTGTCAGTGTCGACACCCATTTCCCCCTGTTGCACCAGTGAAACACCCACTCCAATATAAACAATCAGCAGGCCATTACTTATCGTTCAATCCTGATCACATCATCGATATATTTCCTACTAAGCATATAATACACAGAATGTACTATGTATAAAGAAGTACAACTACAATTAAAATGTATTCATACCTTCAATTAATAAGAACTCAGGTTTCTTTAACTTACAAATTTCTAGTAACATCCCGAGTGCAACAAATAGGGTGAGAACAGCTATACTGGTTGAGAAAAGTGGACACTCTTATATTGATCTTTATTTCTCTTCAGACGACCTGACAGTGGTAGCTGCGAAGAATGGCAAGGATGACACAATACTGCTTTCATCTTTTTACATGCCTCACGACGAGGAGGCGTAACCAAAAGGGCTCCGGAGGTTGGTGGCAGAGGCCGAGAAGGCGAAACGTCCACTCGTCATAGGCGCGGATGCCAATGCGCACAATACGGTATGGGGGAGTGGAGATACCAACGAAAGGGGTGAGTCTTTACTAAGCTTTATCTTAACAAGTATTTTAGATATAGCCAACCGGGGTGAGGAACCAACTTATATTGGCCCTACCTCGAAGAACGTTCTTGATATAACACTCCACACTAATGGGGGAATCGGAGTAGGAAACTGGGAGGTGCTTAGTACACCCTGGTTTTCTGACCATAGGTATGTAGGATTTCAGGTAGAATTCTCAGCCCGTACAAAAAGCGAAACTTTCAGAAATTCCAAGAATACGAACTGGGAATTGTATGAAAGGGTAGTGAGGAAGAATTTAAACAAGTATAGGGTAAGTGACTCCCACTCTGAATTGGAGGAACTGGTAGTCACACTTACCAACACTCTAAATAAAGCTTATCGCATCGCATGCCCTCCGCTACATGCGAGGCGAGGTTCAAAGCCACCTTGGTGGAGATGCAGAGTCTGTCATATATGAAACGCTTTTTAACCCTTTCAAGGCAGAGGCAAAATGGTTCTCAATATGTTTTAAAGGTACTTCTTATTTATTTTTATTTTTTATTTATTTTTATTTTTATTTTTTATATTTTTATTTTATTTTTTAATTTATTTTTTTTATTATTATTTTACTGTGGAAAAATTTTCTACGATTTATATCTACGTCAACATGAGAAAAAGCACATTGAGANTTCTCAATATGTTTTCAACGTACTTTTTATTTATTTTTATTTTTAATATTTTTATTTTTTTATTTTATTTATTTTATTTATTTTTTTTTATTATTATTTTACTATGGAAAAATTTTCTACGATTAATATCTACGTCAACATGAGAAAAAGCACGTTCAAAAGCATATTGAGAACATTTTTCCTCTGCCTTGAAAGGGTTAAAAAGCGTTTCATATATGACAGACTCTGCATTAAAGGGTTAAATGCTGCATTCCATTTTCTCTTTTCTAAGCGAAGACCTACGATTTTGAAAAAAAACTCGTGTTTGCCTATAGTGCGTCGCCTGTGGGCATTCTTTCATATATGTATGTATGTGCCATTTCTACCGTTATATATTTTTTGTCTACTCGGTTATTCCCTGGGGAATGCATGCTTTATTTAAATTTAAAAAATTAAATTACTACACCATTTTAATTAATTAGTGTGTAGCCCAGTTTTGTTTTGTAGAAGTTTCGTTAGTATACACTTCAGCTTTTACACATTGAATATATCTGCATATTTATATATTTACGCGTATCTATTTACATTTATTTATGTACAAGCCTACAAAATCTTATTACTTATAAATCGATTTTTAATCTTCGTTGCTTAAAACACATTTTTATACCCGAGCGCACTTGTGCACAAGGGTATATTAATTTTGTTCACATAACGGTTGTTTGNGTCTGTCCGTCCGTCTGTCCGTCCGCCCGTGTACACGATAACTCGAGCAAAAATTAAGATATCTCAACGAAATTTGCTATGTAGGTTTCCGTTAATCCAAGGTATTGAAAATGGGCGAAATCGGACTGTAACTACGCCCACTTCCCATGTAACGGTAATTTCCAGAAATACGAAAACTGCGATATTTTAGTAACTACTGAAGATAATTCACTCAAAATTGATATTTACAATAATTTTCAGACGAAAAATAAGAATATTATAAATTTTTGGAAAATGGGCGTAGCCACGCCCACTTATGGTTATATGTGTATAACTTGGTAACCGCTGCACCAATTTCTTCCAAATTTAGCACCATATTAGTCTTGATACAGCATACTAACTGGCCGAAAATTAAAAAAATCGGACGATAACCACGCCCACTTCCCATATAACGGTAATTTAGAGAAATACAAAATCTTCGATACTATTAAAGCCAATTTATTCAAAATTTATGCTTGCAACACTTCTTTACCAAGAAATACGTTTGTGGTAAAATTTTAGAAAATGGGCGTGGCTCCGCCCACTTATGATCACAAATATGTATATCGGTAACCGTTCTACCAATTTCTACCAAACTCGGTATTTTTATTGTGCTTGTCACATAAAAGCAAAACGTTGAAAATTATTGAAATCGGACTAAAATTACGGCCGCTTTTCATATAACGGTAAATTTCAGAAATGCTTGAAATTGCAATATCTCGAAATTTAAGTAAATTAATTTAAGTAAATTAGCTCAAAATTGATATACCCCGGCTTACCATCTAGCGGTAGCTTTCGGAAAGGGTGAAAAAACATATATTTAATACTTGCGCCGGGTATTTAATGTTCGGCTCCACCCGAACTTAGAATTTCTTACTTGTTTCAATTACTTCTTGTGTTGTAATCGGCACATCATTATGTACCGCTAACATCACTAAACCATTCAGCCGCTCCTAAATTGTATAAAAGGAAGGGACAAATAAAATAGCATATTCAACAATTGAGTAGTCCACTTGCAAAGTGCGCTATGTAAATTTTGTATAGATTTTTAGTTTTTGGTGGGTTTCATGTCCACTAACAGCAGAGTGAAAAATTGTTCTATATTCTGAAAATAGCATGAAATGTTAACTACTCTTGCAAAAGTCGCTATAATACTTATTTACACACTTTCAAATGTCTCCTCTTCGTATGAACTTAGAAAACTGCAAGAAAACGTGGTAGTTTCGGTGCCTAGTGGAAGAGGTCGCAAAAAGAATCAAACCAATCTTCCTAGAGGAGAGAACGCGAAAAGCTAAAAAAAGCTAGCTATGTAAAAGTTACTGTTTCAAAACTTGCTATATTAAGATTTTAAATATAAAATTTGCAAATCTACCATACTGCAATTTTTTTTTTTTAATGGTATTAGGCTCTTATTTATCCAAATTTTCAGGTAATAAAAAAAGATACAGTTCGGATGTTACTTGTTGTCGTAGACGTTTTTTTTTTTAATTTATGGTTTACTTTTATAAAATCACATAACGCTGTTTGCAAGTGGACTACTGATATATTCATTAAAAGATAATTTGTCATCCGTCTGAAATAAAAAAAAAATTTAAATCAGAAGGATAAAATAGGATTGTGTTATTAATTCAAAATAAATAATTGTAGTTCAATGACGAAGGGGGGGATTTATCCCCCCATATCCCCCCCTGACAACGCCACTGCTCCGCGCCATATACCAGCACAGGCATGATGAGTGGCTTCTAGAGTGTGTGTGCAGTAGGTGTCCATAGTTGCAAAAAAAAAACGGTACAGCCGTTCGCGAGATTAGCTCTTATAAAAAGAAGGGACTTCTCTTTAATAATAAGTGTTGAGGACATGGGTCCAAACATAATAGAATTCTTATTCGCAATTAATATTTTCTAATTAGAGTACAATTTAAAATTCCTTAACATATTTTCCTAAAAATACTTACCTTAAAATGTTTACTAAAATTGAACTACATACTTACCTTCACACACTCAAATACGGACCTCTCTAATCGCTCTCGTTTATATTCATTGTAAATAAAATTATTCGGAATAATTAAAGATATTAAAAACGAAATATAAACTCTTTTATTTCGACGCAAATAAACTATAATTATTTTATTTATTCGCCAAAGCGCGAACATGGTGCCGAAACCCGATTAAAAAGAACGAAACAAACAAAAAAAACTCTCAACAAATGTGCTAAACAACAAGTGCTTAGTGGATAAACTAAAACTTATAAAAATTAGAAAAACAAACACCCAAAAAACGGGAAAAACTTGCAAAACTAAATTAATAAATCCTTACTAATTTTATAAATCAGAAAGTGAGTTTGTTTGTTTGTTACGTTTTCACGCTTTTACTACTCAACCTATCATCATGAAATTTTGTACACTCCTGTCATTTAGCCCAATTTAAAATATAGGATACATTTAATCTCGATTAGACAAGGGGGCGTGGCACCTCCCATACAAACGGAATTTTTCATACTGCATTTCTCAGGAAATATTTTTGGTAGATTACTGGAACTTAAAACCTCTTCTAGTTAAAATTAATCTTTAAGTTTAGAGCAGGCTTTAAGTTTTAGTCAGCTATAGACATGTTAGAGGCAGGTTTTTGCTAGATTGACACAAAACAGGGCCATTAATATAAAATGAAAAAAGTAACCAATCGGCATTAGAAAAAGTTTGTTATTTTAGCAAGTTCACCCTGTGTCAACTGACTTTTATAAATAATTTTGAAAATGGTGCAGCAAACTGTAAGTAAATAACAAACTTTTGTAAAATATAATTTATTAACGTAAATAATTTAATTTTTATAGGAGGTGAAAAGAATTCGTGAAGTTAATTGGACTGCTGCTGAAAAGACCTGCTTGCGGTCCTCCTCTTTCATTTAAAAAGGATCTTGGCGTTCCTAGTATGTTTTCCTATTTCTGGTTGCGATTGTATCATCCAAAATCGCAAAATCTCGAAATATCCTTTGTTTGGGAAGCATATTCTTCAAATTAAGACCACTTTTGTATTTACTCGGCAAATTTTGACATGAAAACGTCTACTTAGAGTACGCTTTTAAGATTTTAAAACCTCGTCAACCTCATTTTAAATTTAAAACGCGGTTTTAAAGTTAAAAGGTCTTTTAAGTTGACTATGACAGTGCTAAAAGAGTGTTTATCTTAATATACAGTTTTAAATGTTAAAACCTGCCTCTAACTTGTCTATAACTACGGGCCAATATCTTCTCATGGATGAGTGCTGCCACCTTAAAAAAAAAACCAAATTCAACTTCAATTAAGGGAGTTATTTATTTGAAAATTATATTAAAAAAATTGATGTCAAGAGGCTTAAAAAAGCTGTAGTTTGAATGTATCTTGAAAAGGGTTGCCACCTGTTTGAAAAGTCAAATTTAAATTAATTATACGCAAGCATCTGAAGAATTAAAATATGATTTTCAAACGAAATATTGTTAGAAGCATTTAGTTTTAAAGTCTTGAATATATTGAAGTCTTTGGCAAAGGTTGCCACATTTTTTAAATTAAATTCAATTAGTTTAAATGAAATATTATAATACTAGCAGACCCGACAAACTTCGTCCCGCCCAAAATTAATTTTATCATTGAAACATTTTGGTCCAACATTTTCACCAACAGTACACGCTTACAATTTCCATTGGCACGCTCATCGGCTAAGATAATGGTTTGGAGTTCGTTTGCCATTTTAAATAACCTAACGAAAGTGTTATGTCCGCGAAGAAGTTCTTGAAATTCTCAAATTGTGCAGCATTTCATAGAACGGTTAATATAACAACGAAATCAATTTGAAGAACATTTCCTCTTCACTCCCTGGCGGCAACAATGATCCGGTTCTATAGTGAATCTGCCCCAGAAACTTTAGTTGGTGGCAACATCAAAATGGATGCGTTTAATTTCTCTACAGAAATCCAATATACATAGACTTTGTATGGGAGGTGCCACCCCAAATTGAAAAATAGCGATTTTTTTTAGCCTATAAACATCATTGGGACGTCTGAAGCAGGTGTCCGAAATTTCAAAAAAAAATTGGTTCGGCCTTTCTCGAGCTTTGCTAACATAAAACAAAAAAAGGGCTTTCAAAATATATATTAGTATAGATGGGTATGAATCGAAATGTTTTCGAATATGTATCACAATATGTATGATTGTCACACGAAACAGGTTTAAAAAGGTTACCAACTGTTTAGGCAAGCGGCCTAAACTCATAATTTGACTGCTGGGTGGCCGTGCTCCCACTTACTAGTGCAAGTCATTGTCAGCTCATAACTGCTACCTTCCAATTGTCCGCCGAACTAACTGAATTTCTGTCGTGACGAAAATGGCACAGCGGTCCGGCGGCTTTTGGAAGCTTCGTTTTTAATCACTATAATTTTCGTATTCGCATTTGGAGGATCTTCTTTGAGCAGCAGCAGCCGATTCAACGTTCGCTATCATCAATTATTTAAAAACGTAAGTTTCTGAATTTCAAATTGTAATTAGATACTTTAGAGCCAATAAACAAGATACTTTGTATTCGCAATACTAATTCTAAATTTCTTGTATTTCATTTGTCACGGCTGTCCTGGAGACCAACGAATTTTGCGACAGTTGTGAAGATGTGGTCGCCAGGACAGAAGATGGTCCTTCGTCGCCGTTGGATAGATTAAAAAATTTTACCAGCGAGGGTCTCATTAAAATTATTTCATTCGCCACAGATCGCCTAACCTAAAGGATTTATTTTGGATAGCGACGCCACTACATACTCATTGTCCACCAACAGCTAAATAGAGAACACATCCATCTTAGCAAAGGCATCAGCAGGTACGTGGTTTAAGTTTCAATTTGCATAGTAATACCTACAAGTGAATATACATACGTACAATAGCCTACGAGTGTTTTACGCGGTTATAAAAACCAAATTAATGGTTGCTGATAGTGACATAGTGAGTGAGTGAGTTTGTGTGCATTGATTCTTCATAAATAACTTTCAAATAATCTTAATCAAAGATTTAACTTCTTTCGTGCTAATTTCAATTGAATGTTCGTCCAAACGGACATTAACTAGTGCTACAAAAACAATAGACTCGTAACATATTTATATATTCCAGTCGTGTGTGCAGTGAGTCGCATTGTTGTTGCATTTCTTTAGCAAAATTATTTGATATCTTCGTCCAAAAATTTGTGAAAATAACATTTATTAAAATACAAAAAGAGAAAAAAAGGTTTGAACATCGGTAATTCCAACTCGTTTAAATAATTCGTAGCACCGGAACGCAACAACAAAAACACTGCACGACGCACAATAATAGTGTATTAAAAAAAGAAAAAAATAGAACCAACATATTTCAAGCACTAGTTCATTCAATTTCAATGCACACAAATCACAGCGCTAATTTTTTGTGTTCATAATATTAAAGTGAATATTAATAGCGATTTTCGATCGCAATATTAAACAAACACCCACCCATATGAACGTACATAATAGTTAGTTCCTTCAAATAAGAAGTCAAAACAAACCAGCAAAGTCCAAACGGCAGTGAAGTTAGAACNAATTGGACTTTCCGAATGGACCACCTAAGACGCAGCCGCGGTCAACATTTAAATGAAATTATCTTCAAAAAGTAAATGTCATGGACCAATCTAACGTTTCAAATAAAGAACCGATGAGATTTTGCAAATTTTATGCGTTTTTTTAAAAAAAAAAGTTATCAAGCTCTTAAAAAATCACCCATTACTTGTACATACGTATGTACATACACATATACATACATTCAATACAGTTGGGTGGCGAGCCAAGTGTGACCAGACTACATATCATAAATAGTGTGACCCGGGGACAATGTTTCAAGTTTAAAAAATAAAATTCCACAATCGTAAAAAGAAATAATTTAAATGGATTTATATTAAATAAAAATAATCATAGCGTAAAATTTTTGGGTTTTTTTTGTTGTAATATTGATTTTACTTTTTCTGGTGAGCCGCTTCTCCCTGTAGCGTGTAAATACTTATAAACGTTCAGAAAAGAGTGGTGTTCGATGTAAAGAGTGCGTCAAGAACACAGTACGAACGAATTTTTTCAACAATTTCGTAAATTTTATTGGTTCGCAGTGATCGGGGCTCCGATTTTCCCAATTTTCAATTTGATTATTCAAGCGATTTTTTATTTGTTGGTGCAATAGTTTTACTTAGTGTGTATAGAGTTTCGCATATGACAATACAACCTTGCGACCTTTCGATTTTTCTTTCGCTCAATCCTCCGAAGAATATTTTTGAGTTCATTTAGTTTGGAATTATCAAGAACTAGAGCAGTTAGTGCAAATCTCGGTTCGGTTCAGTTCTAACTTTTGGTTTATTTATTTACCTTTAGACAAAACGTGCTATTTTCGTATTTCATCCAATTGATAGTAAGCCAAAAGTTTTCAGCTTAGTATTATAAAGATGGCTAGTTTTAACCAGTTGGCAGATTCGCTTATTGATCTTGAAGCCGACTTCAAGGAGTTTGCAGAATCGAACCAAGCGGTCCTAGAAGCTCAAAGGGAAGAGGTCAAAGAGCTATGGGCCAAAGTAAAGTTTAGTTACAACGAACTTTTAGGCACAGAGGCTGCGGCAGCATCCAAAGAGTCTATTGCGGCGAAGAAAAAATACAAGCTGGCGTACCGTGCTTATCTAAAATGCATTGAGCTAATTGGTGATCTGACTTCAAAGTGTACGAAACAAAAGACAGATGAAGAGGATACTTCTATAGAACATAATATTCGTCTTCCGCCGTGCGATACGGAAGTATTCAAGGGGGATTACATGTCATGGCCAACATTTCGTGACATGTTCACGGCCATTTATATTTCAAACAAGCGGCTCACCCCAGTAGAGAAATTGTTCCACTTAAATCAGAAGACTCAGGGTGAAGCAAATAATACCGAGCACCTTTACGCTGCTCGTATCTTCAAATTCTAAGAAGAATGAAGCGGTGGAATATCGCTCAAGACTTCTTTACAATTAGCGGTCCACTTCCTGAGTGGGAACCCCGCTGAACTTAGGACCTCGCATATTTGATCGCGGGCCTGAATAGTGGACCCTAGAGGCGACCGGATGGGACTCCTGAATGTCATCAGCTAATTGAAACAAAGCCCTTATTGCTAAATAAGGAGCACAAGTCACCCCGAAAGTTACTGTTTTTAGCTGGAATTGACGAACTGGTTCACCCGTTGAGTCGCGAAATAAAATTCTCTGAAATTTCCTCTGTTGTGGTTGAACAAGAATTTGTCGGTACATTTTCTCAATATCGCTACTGAATACGAACTTAAACAATCTCCATCGGAGGATACGAACCCTCAAATCGCTTTAAAGTGTTGGACCAGGAAGGAGAACGTCATTCAGGCTTACCCCATGACGGACTGGACGCTTTAAATACGACCCGCACTTTAGTGGAAGTACTTTCCGGCTTGCTTACCGCGGGATGCGGTAGATAATAGCAGTCGGACGGATCTTCGGTCGGACTTGGTCGAATTTCCGACATGTGACCTAATTGATTGTACTCCTTGAGGACGCTGTTGTACTCCTCTCGTAAAAAGGGGTTTTTTGCTAATCTACCTTCACTGCGTAAGAATTTCGTGAAAGCGGATGTCTACTGGGGAGTTCCTTCGGGTAGAGACACGACACACCTCCCTGAATCTGTTCGCGATGTTGTTGCTTTATAATTTTTTTCACAGTATTCCCCATCTATAGTATGGGGTCTGCTTTTTGGGAGGTCCTCTAATTCCCAGAATGCTGCCAATTGTTGATCCAGGGGGACTTCGTTGTAGTATGAGACACATGATGATGCTCGCTTGTTCGCAGTGGTCCTTCCGGTAATAATCCATCCAAAGACAGTTTCCTCTGCCAGGAGTGAGCCTAAGACGTCCTTCCGTAGACCCTCCAGAATGATTTGAGGATAGACATCGCCTCCAAGAACAAGGTCGACCGGTTCGTTTCCGAAGAACCGCTTATCCGCCAATGTCAGTCCGGGAAACACTTGTTGAATTGCGGGGTCAATCTCGCACGAAGGAAGTTTACCAGTAAGCTGGGGTAGTACCAATGCCACCGTCGAAATGGAAATACTGGAATTAGTGATCCCAAAGTAATCGAGCACGCCTGGTTAGCTTCCGCCGAAACTGTGTTGTTGATCCCGGAAACTTTTCCGTTTACTCGTTTAGTCGGGAGCTTGATGCGGCGCCTAAGTCGTACTGTAATAAATGAACATTATGAACCAGAGTCGACCAAGGCTCTGGACGAATACGCTGTACCTCGATAATTGACGTTGACAAGTGCAGTTCCTAGCAAAATTCCTTTACTCGTGTTCGTAAAACACGACTGGACCTGATAAGAAGACTCATTATTGCTCTGGGTATGACTAGTGCCAGAAATGGTCCGAACTATTTGGAGGCGGCTTCGAACAGGTGCCCCTCGTCGAAGGGGACTGCTGAACTGGATCTAAATGCAACAGTGAACGGTGTCTAGAGTGGCAACTTGAACAATTAAACGCGCTAGTACATTTTACGACACCATGTCCGGGTGACTGACAGTTCAGACACAACCGGTTCCTTCTTGCAAAATTGCTCCTCTCGGTAGGAGCCATCTTTTGAAATTGTGGGCAAAGTCGGATGGTATGTGCATCGCAATTGCACAACCTGCATTTACCTTTTACCACACTCGCTTAGAAAGTATTGAATTTTTTATTGGAATTTGCAAAATCCGATTTGGAGGCCTTCGGCTTGGGTCGCCTAGGAAAATCATAGACAGTTTCTAAAGTCTGAAAACGACTTGTCAGAAATCTGTCCATATCCTCCCATTTCGGTATCTCGGTATTTTCTTGTACCGATTGTTCCCATAAAGAAAATGTTACCTCAGGCAATTTGGTTGAGCAAAGGTACGTAATGATCGCATCCCAATTTGTTATGTAAATTTTATGAATCTGGAGTGCCGAAATGCAATTATTTATTTCGCGCTGAAACTCCTTGATTGCGTTTCCAGATTCATTCCCTACGTGGGGAAGGTTGAAGAGGATCTTCAATTGACTGTTGACTAGTATCCTTTTATTTTCGTAGCGATCACTAAGGTTCTTCCATGCGGTGGAAAAACCTTCATTCGTAAGTGGGCACTTGCGAACAATTTCC
>NW_016161342.1:0-22170 GCF_001687245.7 Rhagoletis zephyria
TATGTATGTATTTGTTGGAGTAAACTTTTGCATATAAAGAAATTTATGCGCCGATGACTACATTGTAAGTAACTGATACTTAAATTACACATATGTATTTACGTATATATATACGTTGATATGAATTCATTGCACTGCATGTACATACATAAAAACAGTGGCGAATGCACATGTTGTATTGTTTAAGAGCACAAAAATTAGCGGAGATCCACATATGTATGTATTCACCCTAACAAAAAATCGCACTCTTATATACACATACACTTATGGTCAAAATAATAAGGTCAAAATTCAGTTTGATCCATAACAGAAACCACATAAAAAAAACTTTCAAAGCTCACAAAAAGTAATCAAATTTCAAACAGTTTGTAATCAAACGCAGCAGCAGAACTGATTTTTTGTGGAAGAAAATAAGCCAAAAAAAAAAATCTCAAAAAGCAACGGTAATTTTTTGCGACTTGAAGCTAGCTTTTTATTATACTACCAATGTGAATGCGATGCAAAACTATATACCCAAAAAGTTTCCAAAAATTGTGATAAAAAACTTGAAAATATTTTTATGTAGTTTTTTTTGAAATTTGTTAAATTTACCTGAATTGTGCACAAACTTTTAAACTTTGATTCATATAGTTAAAATCCACTTACTACATACATTTTTATGAAAAATATATGAGAAATTGTATCACGTAAAACATTGTGAATATTGCAAAAAATAAAAGTGCGCTATTTGCGTGAGCGCAACTATACATATGTATGTACATATGTTAATATATGTATATGTAAATATGTATTTAATCAGGGTACATCCAAAAATTACGCAGCGACACTATATTTAAACGCAAAGGATGTTCCAGTTGTAATGATTATAAAATCCACATGCATCCAGATGTGATCGCTGCTTTCACAAGCTGCGGCTAGGAAATTTTTTTTCTACATACATACATATTTATTTACTTACATGATTTCTAAAAACAAATTATAGCTCCCATAAGAAGGAAAGCACTATTGCAAAAAAAGAAAAAAGTAAAAATAAATAAATTGAACAGCATAGAAAATATTTCAATTAAACGATCTAAACAGTTCGGACAGCACCAGGCGACTGATCTACAAGAAAGTCGACTGTACCCCACATGCATGTACTACATAGGATGCATTATTATGCTTATGTTTGCATGTTTTCAACTATGTGTGCCCCAAAAGCCGAAAGTGTTGTGGGCTATTCGTGCATATAGTATATGCAAGTTCCAGATACAGATGTGGATGCGAACAAATGGTTAAAGAATTATACATAAATATGTATATACATATGTACATAAATACAACCAAACGCTTGTGCGCTAGCTCACCGCTGGAAATGCTGGCAAGTGGCGCAGAGCGAATGAAAATGGTTTTTACACAGAAGGTGTTTATACTAACATACATAGCTTGCCGCGTTGCAGGATCGTAGGCGAATCGCAACCCAACACCAATCATGGAGCGGACTATCTGGGGGAACGTTGTACTCCATGTCAGGAGGAAACAAACCGGCGGTATTTGAACGGCACACTATGTTATTTTTTCCGAAAAAAGCGACAAAATCAAATATCTCCGATCCCGGAAATCCCCGCATTAGGGATCTCAACACGGAGATTCGGTAACTTGTGAACGTATGCACATANCAGGAGGAAACAAACCGGCGGTATTTGAACGGCACACTATGTTATTTTTTCCGAAAAAAGCGACAAAATCAAATATCTCCGATCCCGGAAATCCCCGCATTAGGGATCTCAACACGGAGATTCGGTAACTTGTGAACGTATGCACATAAGCGGAAGAAGTGAAGACTTGCAACTTCATCCCTGATGTAAGCAAGCTTAGGTCAACCGTGAGGTCCCTATCCAACCTGACGAAGCATGGCGACAGAGTCGAAATCTGTTTCAGCAACCGCGCTTCTTCGGGCCCTGAGGGATGCGCAAGCTACTTTAATCGACAGTCTGCGCTGCAGCCTCCGGCGGACAAAGCCAAATGTCGAGTAAACAGAAGGCTGCACAAGCTTTCAACACCTAGTGCACCTTTTGCTCCATCGTCCAGGTTATTGTTGTTTTAGCGGCTACAACAACCCCGTCCNCCGTGAGGTCACAATCCAACCTGACGAAGCATGGCGACAGAGTCGAAATCTGTTTCAGCAACCGCGCTTCTTCGGGCCCTGAGGGATGCGCAAGCTACTTTAATCGACAGTCCGCGCTGCAACCTCCGGCGGACAAAGCCAAATGTCGAGTGAACAGAAGGCTGCACAAGCTTTCAACAACTAGTGCACCTTTTGCTCCTTGGTCCAGGTTGTTGTTGTTTTAGCGGCTACAACAACCCCGTCCTGATCGGTTAATATCTCAATCGTTGTCGTCAAGTTCCACTAACGGCAGCCCCAAGAAGCGTGCAGCCTCAATAGGGTCGGTCCACATGGACAAAGGCGTTAGGGTTGTCGGGTTTTCCGGGCATACGAAGAGTTGTTTCGAGTCATGAGGTGTCTCCGAATGCCGGACACTCATTTGGTACATCTGCGTTTAGTCTGCTCAGGTATGAGTTTAATCTGCTGCAGTAGCCAGAGCAAAGTTGGGCAATTGTGGTTCTTGTCTCCCCGGCATTCACAGGTCTGGAGTCTACATAACTTGTTAGGGCCTGTCGATAAGCTGACGGGTCCAGAGGTTGTTTAATGAACCTCTGGACTTCGTCCGTCAGTTCGTAGAGATGCCTCCTGACGTGCCTGGGCGAGGGCTCTTCTGCGAGCAGCTGCCCATTTGGGTGCCCACGTCTATGGCTCCCAACAAGGAACTGCTTGCAGAGCATTGTATTATGCTCATTGATCGGGAGCAATTTCGCCTCGTCGTGTAGGTGGTGTTCAGGCGACATCAGAAGGCATGCAGTCGCTGTCCGTAGTGCGGTGTTTTGCGTCGTCTGCAGCTTCATCTACTGCATCCTACTAGTACCCGACGACCACACTGGTGCTGCGTAATTTAAAACCGGCCGGCCTATTGCCTTGTATGTTGCCAGCAACGTTTCTTTGTCTTTGCCCCAAAAACTGCCGGCTAGCGACTTGAGGACCTTGTTGCGGCTCTGTACTTTGTTGACAATAGTGGTTGCGTTCGCAGAAAAGGAGAGCAGACTGTAGAAGGTTACTCCGAGTATGGGGGGGAGTTGGGGTTATTCGCTGTCGGATTTGGTGTTTCATCGACGTGAATTCCCAGCGGTAGCCTGACCTCCAGGTGGTGAAAAAGGTCGCAGAGGATTTCGTAGGGGAGAGGGCTAGACACTTTGCAGTGAAGAAGCGAGAAAGATCGGAGATATTACCCGTTTACTTTCGAACACAGGTCATCAATTCCATTCCCAGTCGCCATGATCGAGCAATCGTCGGCGTAGGAGACAATCGTGACTCCCTCTGGTGGTTGAGGGAGCTTTGAAATATAAAAGTTCAACAATAGCGGGGATAGGACACCATCCTCTGGAACCCCCTGTTTAATTTTCCTAAGTTTGCTCGATTTGTCTCTAAACATTACCGACGAGTGTCGACCACTCAGATAATTTGCCAACCACCGTTTGAGCCTCTGTGGGAGAGAGGAAGCCTCTATATCTTCTAGTAGCCTGGAGTGGCTGACAGTGCCAAACGCCTTTGACAGGTACAACGCTAGTAGAACAGTTCTCTCACAGGGACGGTTACGGTTAAGGCCACGTGTTATCTGAACGTTTATGGCGTTAAGTGCTGTTGTAATACTGTGCACTTTAAGGAAACCATGCTGATGCTTCGCTGAGGTCAAGTGGTTCGTGAAATATGGGAGTAGCAAGGCCTCTAGTGTCTTCGCTACCGGCGAAAGGAGTGTTGTCGGTCGATAAGAATCTCCTTTTGTCAATGTTATTGTGGCTTGTTAACATTTAATTCAATGAATTAGCAACAAGAGTTTACGGGATGTACATAGCTCAGTGGTTAACGCTTCTGACTTTGAACATCGAATTCGCAGGTTCGATCCCTGCTGAAGTCTAGAAAAAAGAAGTCTGATGAGGAGATGTGGTGATCTCCGAAATAGTGCTATAACTTCTACCGCTTAGACTTTGTTGCTTTTTCAATTTTTCCTAATAAACAATCGTGGTACAAAGCTCAATAAAAATATTAAAAAAATAAAGAATCTCCTTTGTTGGCTGGTTTCCCCGGTTTGAGCAGTGGGACCACTCTCCACACCTTCCAGATGTCTGGGGGCTACTCTGTAATGCGATGCGATAGGCAATCGCCACAGCGTATTACTTGCGATGAATTTGCCTATCGCATCGCATTTATCTTTCGCATCGCATTACAGAGTAGCCCCCCTGGGATTATGAGAGTGGCCATTGAGATATTGAGGACCTCCGTTAGGTACGCTACTCCCGCAGGACCCAAATTTTTCAGCATTAACATGCATATTCCGTCGGGACCCATGGCTTTGGAGGCTTTCGCCTTACTGATGGCCACCTGAACTTCAAGAGGGGCACAATTTGTTGGCAGTTTGTGCAGCCTTCTGGTCACTCGACGCTTGGTTTTGTCCACCGGAGGATGCAGTATGAACTGCCGGCTAAAATAGCCCGCGCATCGCTCCGGGTCCGACGAGGCATGGTCGCCGAAAGAAATTTCGACTCTGTCGTCGTNGTCTTCAGATGCTCCTCCCACTTCTTCCGCTTATGTACGTTTACAAGTTGCCGAATCTCCGCGTTGAGATCCCTGATACGGGGATCTCCGGGATCGGCCTGACGAAGGCTATCACGCTCATCGGCTAGAACAGCCGCTTCAGCAGGGAAATTTGGACGTGGGTCCGTGATACATCGTGCCGGTACGAAGCGAGCCGCAGCAGCGGTGACAGCCCTGCGGAACTTACGTTCGGTGCCCCGCGGAAGCAAAGTCGGTTGGTTGATGCCAAAGTCAGCACAGGTCGCCATGATATGCTGTTTATCAGACCAGCGCTGACTATTGTGATGTCTGGCGAGCTACTGCAGTTACCCATAATCCTGGTGGGTGCGTCGTCGTTCATTGTGCAGAATGTCGAATCGTCTATCTGCTCAGCCAAGTCTGTTCCCCTACGATCGTTTGACAGGCTTGAGTGCCAAAGATCGTGGTGCGCATTAAAGTCACCTACTACCATACGGTTTTCACCTCTGAGGAGCGCACCTATATCAGGGTGATATCCTGCCGGGCAGCAGGTGACAGGGGGTATGTATATATTAAATATTTCGAGCTCGACATCGCCTGACCGGATAGCGATGCCCTGACATTCTAGGGTGGTATCCCTGCGGTCGATGTCTGCTTCGATAAGACGATACTGCACGGTGTGGTGCGTGATGAACGCTAAGCCACCACCATTATCTCGCTCGCGATCTCGACGGTGCACGTTGTACCCGGCACAACTCAACAGTGTTGAATTGCTGTGCAGCTTCGTCTCTTGGACCGCAGCTATCAGTATACCATGCCTTCCCATAAAGACGGTTATCTCCTCGATCTTGCTCTAAAGCCCGTTGCAGTTAAATTGAAGGAGCTACATGTGGTTCGGGAGACGTGTGGTAATGCGGGGTGTGAGAGATGCCGCCATTGGCTGTGTGCGCTGCTGAGGTGGTTGTCGCCCTGTGGTGGTGGTGGGTGGCGTCGCGGTTGAAGTTTGCGACCGGGCTGCGCATCACGGGCCCTCGAAGTTCCTCGTCCAATCTCGCGTGGTGCGCAGCCCTGAACATGCCCTAAACTGCCACTAGCCAAGGCAGGTGTTGCACTTGACTGATGTCACATTACGGAATATCCTGGTCTGACATACTGTGCAGATTGTAGGAGGAACCAAGAGTTGTTGGCGGCGGCGTGTGGGTGGTGGTGCGGTTGTGTGTGTTCTGTGGTCTGTCGCGGTTGTGGTGTGGTCTATTGTGTTGTTATGTTGTTGTGCTGTGGTGTTTGTGTGGGACTGCTCAGGTGGACTGGGGTTAGCCGTGGAGGCTGCTCTGTTTGAGCAGCAGGGGCCACATGCGATGTGGTCCACTGCCGATGTGTCCGTGTCCTGAGCAGACTCTCGAGGTGACTCCACCCCTCGCAAGCGTTGCACTTGACTGAGGTGGAGTTGTGGTGTAGTCGTCTCTGGCATACACAGCAGGTATAGGTTTCTGGCTCTGGGATTGACTCGTTGCCAGCCCTGAGTAGAAGAAAACGTTGCGAATGTAGCCCTATGGACGAACAACTTCTGAGATACTTCGCCGACCTAAACGAGGTTAGATCGCCGAAACAACAGCCCTTGGTCGGGTAAAACCCGAGTCACGTGGGATCTGGCGTAGTTTGCCCCGCTAACTACTCAGCACAACAGTCCCAAGGGAAAAGTCTGGCAAGGTGTGACGTACGCCCACATGAACATCTCTTTAATGTGGGGAGAACACACTAATTTATTACTTGAAATCAGGAAGCTGAAAAAAACCCATTATATTCATTGTGCCAATATTCACCTGTTATAATAGAGATCCTTGCTATTTAATTACATACAGCCACTTTTTTATTTTATTATTTTTTTTATTATAGTTTTTTTTCTTTTAAAACGAAATTACACATTTCAATTTGAAAAATATATTCATGCACTGCTTGAGGGGGAAAACTTACCCCAAAATGCGCGTCAAATAGTCTTTATAGAAACCGAAAGTAATCCTCATAGTTGTGTCTAATCGGTCTTGACAAGCCACGCCATCTTCACTGTTGGGCTATTTGATTGCCTGAAACTTTTGCAGGCGGCCCGTTTCATAAAATGAGATGAAAATAGTTTATATCATACATACAAAAATGTTTTAGTATTTAAACGGATTAAGTTATTAGTCTCCTATCAAATATATACCTATGGACCAAATTCTTTGTTTACAGCAAACTTAATTCGATTTACCTGTATACTTTAATTATTGTATTGTACCTAATTACGTATACGTTATTAAATGTATGTATGTAATGTAATAAAATAAATACATAAAATGGTATTAATTATTTGATTAAATTTACTTTATTTGATAAAACTAGTAAACATACATATGGTCTGCTTCTGAAAATACATAGAACCTTCTTAACCATTTCCTAGTTTTATTTATTATTTGCTGTTATAAAATACTTGTAAAATATTTTGATATAAATCTACATAAAACTATGTATGTATTTGGTACTTTTTGATTGGTTCCTAAAGAATTGTTGGGTGAATTATAGTATATATTCGGTCAAACGGCAATTTTATATACAATTTTAAGCAAGTAAACATGTGTTTAATTTTATTAACAATTAAATATTAAAACGTATCCAATGTGCTAAGCTTTACTGATAATGTATGATAATCAAACGTATCCAATGTGCTAAGCTTTACTGATAATCTTTCAAATTATAAAAAGTAGCTTCGTCGAACTTGTGTGTTCTTGAACATTGTTATGTGTGAAATAAATCTGGTTATATATCCGAAAGAGCTGTCATATACATTTTAATTTATATGTAGTTTCAATAACATAATTTCAATGGTTCTACATAGTAATACATAAGTCTAGGTCAGTTTTTATTTTTATTCTAAACTAAGTTTATAATTCCTTTATATCAATTAACCATGCATGGATAAACTTACCTATCAACTTTTGCCAAACATGTGCAATTATAAGTTAGACTTAATATGAACATTTTCAATTTAAAGGTAAAGCTTACGCATTCATTACAACTCTCAAAAAGCCCTGAGAATGCTGCATACATTTTCCGAAACGAAAAAATTGGCATACATATAAATTTCGATATATCTTATATAACCATAAACTTTCAAATTTGTGTTAAGTATTTAATTAAAACTAGTAACAATGTTATTGTAACATAAAGTATCCTATTCAGAAAGTATTTGAATAAGTATATCTATATTTAAAGTATGTATATATGTATATCGTATATCGATATATAGCTTAGTTCTAAAATAATAATCCTTTTATGCATTGACCTATTAGTGTAATAGACAAAACAGGAAAGCCCTTCTGTGTTTTATAATTAAGCATTTCTTCTAAACTGAGCTTGCGGTATTATACCTAAATTAAAGAGAATTTAATTAAAAGTTATATACGGGTTTGTAAAATAAATAAAGATGAATACATAAGTGCTAAATTACAAGCAAATTAGAGTTCAAATTTGGCGCCAAGCTACTTTCTAAAATTCTCATTATTTTTATACAAATTCTACCCACATCAAATAAACTATTGATAATTTGGAAAAAGTAATATATGCACATATTTTTTAGGCCAGCTTAACTTAATCCCGAAAGAAAAAAATGCCTAGCAAATCGCCGAAATTTAAAAATTTAAATAATATTTAAAATTTGTATTACCTTTAAGTTTCAACGCCTAAATTTATTAGCCATTTGTGCAGCATTGTTAACTGGCGGCCCGACTGGTGGACCGTTATTAGCAGCTGGCATAGGCCCTGCGGGTGGGTTATTTGGCCCATATCCATTAAATCCCTGTGGTGGTGGTGGCTGGTTACCATTAGCTGTAAATGTTAATAATTATTTACAAGTTCTTTTAGTAAATTCTAAAATTCTTACCATAATTAGCATTTCGTGGTGGACCATATGGATGCATGCGATTGTTGGGGTTGGGTGCACTATGTTTAGTCGGACCGCCGCCATAGTTTTGCTGATAACCGGCACCGAAATTAGCTGGCGGTCCTTGCTGTTGGGGCGGTCCTTGCTGTTGGGGCGGTCCTTGCTGTTGGGGCGGTACACTTGGTGGTGCATTCCAGCTTGCGGGCGGTGGCGGGCCATTTGGTGGTGGCACATTGCTTGGTTGCCACTGATTTGGTGGATACCAATTGTTCGGCGGTGCGCCACTTTGTGGTGGTGGGGGTCCTGCGTTCCAACCATTCCAGCCATTTTGGGTATTCCACGCATTGGCGGGTGGCTGTGGATATGGACCATATTGCGGTGGTGCTGGATACTGTGGAGGTCCCCAATAATTGTATGGGGCAGCCTGTGGGTATGGAGCTGGCGGTCCCGGTTGATAAGGTGGCATTGGTTGCTGTGGTGGTGGGGGCCGATTATTAGCTGCTGGTTTTTGAACCCCTTGCACTGGTTTTGGTCCATCTTTTTTATCTTCGGGCTCTTTTTCTTCTGGGCCTTGCTTGTACACAGATTTTTTAACATCAATCACAACGTATTTAATTGTGTGCACTTTTTGTACTGCAATAAAAAAACGAAAAAAAAACGCTGAATTTGTTTGTTGAAACTTTTGAAAGCGAGAACTTACGTATTGCTTTGTCAACGGAGTCGTAATCATCATATTCTATGAACGCAAATCCTCGACGCTTTCCAGTTGTTCTATCCGTCAGGATCTTTACTGATATAACGTTACCGAATTGCGAGAAGTATTCTTTAAGGCTTTGCTCGTCATGATTATCCTTCAAACCTCCAACGAAAAGCTTTTTAACCGAAATATTTGTTTCGCGAGTTTCCCGTTGGGGACGAGGTAGGGCGCGTTTTGGATCGACAGTCCTGCAAGAAAAGATTTTATTAAATAGAAAGGAAATGTAAGAAAAGAAGGAAATTTAAAGGAAAAGTAAGTAAGTTTTAAGAAGACGTGTTTGGAGTATGCATAAGAGTTCATAAAATAATAGAATAGGACAGAAAATATTTTCAAGATGAACTTAGACTGTGTTCACAGTAACATACAAATTACATACTTGGTTTCCTTCAAATTATACATATGTACATATTTTGCACTTTAATTATAAAGAGAATTTATTTATTTATTTTATTTATCTTTATATTTTGTAAATAAATTTATAAAACATATGCACGGGGGATGGGCTGCGATGCCATGCTCCCGAGTTGTTGTTCTCTCATTAAAGTTATAATTCCTGTAGGAGATTGTGTTTTTTAAGGCTTCGCTGATGAACTTTATATTGTTTTCGTTACTGCAGTCGAGTGTTGGTTCAAGGTAAGCCTGACTTCCTGAGATGGCGGAATCCTTGCGAATGTTGTCAACTGTTCTGGCTATCTGCCGCCAATAGAATGGTGTCTGGGGCTGAAGTTAGTTACATCGAATCTCATTCGTGCTATTTTAATACATACTTTAAATTTAAATATAGTGTGGTCTTTTAAGTTGTATGTGTTTTAAAGAAGTGCGTGATGTCTGCCAATTTTTTAATGAATGCGCTTAAACATTCCATTATAAGAGGCATTTTTATAGCTTCATTGGCTGCTTCGTCCGCTACTTCATTCTTAAAGTAGGTGTTTTTTTTATTAAGAAATGAGCACACGTATTGTTTTTATTATATGAACTAATCGTAGTATCTATTGTTATGTTAGTGCTAGTCGAAATGTTTTCCGTAGGTTTCTTTGGTATTGGCGAGTTAGAATTGGTCAGATGTATCAGAATGTGTTGAATGCTTGAAACGTACGTGTTACTTTTGATGGTTCTCTTGTAAGTATTTATATGATACCAGAAAGTGTCGTGTAGTGCATGTGAAGGTGTTGTTATAGATTTCGCTGTCAAATTTACCGAATTGTTAAGCAACAAAGACTCAAAAGAGAATTATTTCAAACTTTTAATTTTGTGGGAAAACACAATCAAAGTTTGATCAATTCGTTGACCCGAATTCAAAACTTTGGACGAAAGTTAATAAAACTCTATAAAATTGCGTAAAATTTTTAATCAGGATTTATAACAACGGAACTTTTTATGTTTTTTTTTAGCCGACTTCATAAAAAAAAGGAGTTTATCAATTGATCGAAATATTTTTTTTTTCTTTTATATACCGTATAACTTTGAACCACGTTAATCGAATCGAATTATTTTTAAATGAAAATTTGTACCTCAGAGGTAGTCCTCATACTAATTTGGTTCAGATCCGAGCATTGGATCTTGCAGAAATTAACGGCACTCTTTAATTTTTATATGAGATTTGAAGTCGAATTTGTTTCTTGCTTAACCCGCATCAATCGGAAATTTTTTGTAACACAAAGTACGTTATGCATCAATTTGATACATATGGAAAAATACCCTTATATTCAATGAAATGTTGGTGATAATAAGAATAAAAATATGTATGGCTGAAATGTTTTATATTTGGAGGAAATGGATATTCAGCAATTAGAGTAGAACACCATAAAAGGCTTTTCGCCGTTTAGAATAGAACACATGCGTCTACTGCCGTTCCCACTTGCTGCACATTATTCAGCCACATTTTTTTCGGCGTGAGCGCTGAAAGCCATAACGCCTAAAAACTTGGCGTGGACGCATTTAAACTTTCAGCACTATTTAACTATAAGTTTTACATTACGACTTCAGGGTAGAACTCCACACTAGAGATGGGCGCGGGACTATATATTTAGCCCCGATCCCGCCTATCTTCAAATTCAATTTTTAGCCCCGAAAAAGCCCATCCCTAAGATTTTATTACCAAAAAATGTTACCAGTGCTTGTCACCGCGATTCTAGGTACGTTGGTAATGCAGTTAAAATATTCTGCAATTCAGCTATGAATTGTGGAAGTTCTGGCATTGCATATTTCACGGGATAATACTTTGTACCCACCTTATGATGGAAACAAAATTTACCGGTTACAATTGCCAGCTTTATTTACCGGTTAAAAAATGTTTATTACCAGCGCAGAAATAGTTTTTCCGCCACCATTCTAACCTCGATGCTTCAACTAGGATTATTGCTTTTATTGGACTTTGGTTGCTTGAAAACACACCACGTCTGCCTTCGAATGGCAAAGCTATTGAAAGATCTTCTAATAAAGCTTCTTATTGAAAAATCCCTTCATGATGGCGTTTATTTAGAAACGCTCATTTTGTCGACTGGGATCTTGCACATATACAGAATTATTTAAAATTTTAAATTTTGTGGGAAACGGAATTAAAGTTTAATCAATCAGTTTAGCCAACTTTTAGGCTGAACATATTCTCTTTATCTAGCTTATTAATTGTATGATGGAATCTCCAAAAACGTAATTTTTGAATTACATCTCGTCGCCTTGGTAAAAGATTGTCGTATGTTACGCACGTACGTATGACGCTTACGACAATCTTTTACCCAGGCGACGATCTCTATATTATCCAACGAGCGATATGTATTCAGTATATTTTTCCACCAAGCACTTCTGTAAGTGTTTTTAATATTAACTTAAAAGTAAGCTTGCTTTATCAGGTTTTAAATAGGCGTTTTTAGTATTAATTTTGGGAGTGTCTATTTACACGCGCCACGGTAACTTTTACCGTGGATCCACGGTAATTTTTACCGTGGATCTACGGTAAAATTACCGTGGATCTACGGTAAAAATTGTCGTGGATCTACGGTAAAAATTGTCGTGGATCTACGGTAAAAATTGTCGTGGATCTACGGTAAAAATTGTCGTGGATCTACGGTAAAAATTGTCGTGGATCTACGGTAAAAATTGTCGTGGATCTACGGTAAAAATTGTCGTGGATCTACGGTAAAAATTGTCGTGGATCTACGGTAAAAATTGTCGTGGATCTACGGTAAAAATTGTCGTGGATCTACGGTAAAAATTGTCGTGGATCTACGGTAAAAATTGTCGTGGATCTACGGTAAAAATTGTCGTGGATCTACGGTAAAAATTGTCGTGGATCTACGGTAAAAATTGTCGTGGATCTACGGTAAAAATTGTCGTGGATCTACGGTAAAAATTGTCGTGGATCTACGGTAAAAATTGTCGTGGATCTACGGTAAAAATTGTCGTGGATCTACGGTAAAAATTGTCGTGGATCTACGGTAAAAATTGTCGTGGATCTACGGTAAAAATTGTCGTGGATCTACGGTAAAAATTGTCGTGGATCTACGGTAAAAATTGTCGTGGATCTACGGTAAAAATTGTCGTGGATCTACGGTAAAAATTGTCGTGGATCTACGGTAAAAATTGTCGTGGATCTACGGTAAAAATTGTCGTGGATCTACGGTAAAAATTGTCGTGGATCTACGGTAAAAATTGTCGTGGATCTACGGTAAAAATTGTCGTGGATCTACGGTAAAAATTGTCGTGGATCTACGGTAAAAATTGTCGTGGATCTACGGTAAAAATTGTCGTGGATCTACGGTAAAAATTGTCGTGGATCTACGGTAAAAATTGTCGTGGATCTACGGTAAAAATTGTCGTGGATCTACGGTAAAAATTGTCGTGGATCTACGGTAAAAATTGTCGTGGATCTACGGTAAAAATTGTCGTGGATCTACGGTAAAAATTGTCGTGGATCTACGGTAAAAATTGTCGTGGATCTACGGTAAAAATTGTCGTGGATCTACGGTAAAAATTGTCGTGGATCTACGGTAAAAATTGTCGTGGATCTACGGTAAAAATTGTCGTGGATCTACGGTAAAAATTGTCGTGGATCTACGGTAAAAATTGTCGTGGATCTACGGTAAAAATTGTCGTGGATCTACGGTAAAAATTGTCGTGGATCTACGGTAAAAATTGTCGTGGATCTACGGTAAAAATTGTCGTGGATCTACGGTAAAAATTGTCGTGGATCTACGGTAAAAATTGTCGTGGATCTACGGTAAAAATTGTCGTGGATCTACGGTAAAAATTGTCGTGGATCTACGGTAAAAATTGTCGTGGATCTACGGTAAAAATTGTCGTGGATCTACGGTAAAAATTGTCGTGGATCTACGGTAAAAATTGTCGTGGATCTACGGTAAAAATTGTCGTGGATCTACGGTAAAAATTGTCGTGGATCTACGGTAAAAATTGTCGTGGATCTACGGTAAAAATTGTCGTGGATCTACGGTAAAAATTGTCGTGGATCTACGGTAAAAATTGTCGTGGATCTACGGTAAAAATTGTCGTGGATCTACGGTAAAAATTGTCGTGGATCTACGGTAAAAATTGTCGTGGATCTACGGTAAAAATTACCGTAGATCCACGGTAATTTTACCGTGGCGCGTGTGTGTAGACACTGCCATTAATTTTATCCTAAGTTTTTGCAAATGATCCTTTGACAAGTGCTGGCAGCGAAGTTATATAATCATTTAACTTTAAAAATGTTAACAAGAATGATCGTTTTGTGAGCTTTATGTTTTTGGTCAACTTAAAAAAAACTACTTATGTTTATTTTGCTTGTTGGGTTGTTGGAACATTTTATATAAGACAAAATATATTATGGTGCTTCAGGCACTACGTAAAAAATTAAACATACATATAATTTTACTTACTTGCCGTCTATAACGTGGGGCCTATTTTTCTGGGCTTCATCAACGCTAGAGGCTTTAGTGTATGTAATAAAACCGAAACCACGAGAACGTTTGGATGTCGGTTCACGCATTACCACGGCATCTACTACATTGCCCCATTTACCATAAAAACTTTTTAGACTTGTCTCAGTTGTATTCCCCGATAGACCTCCAACAAATAATTTGCGCAAATGTTCCAACTCGCAGATATCTTGCTGAAATTTGGAAATAAGTATGTAATAAATCACCAAAATATGAACAAGATATTTCCATGCGACATACATCATCCGTTGTTTTAGGAGAACTTGGTCTTTCTTCCGACAAGTCGATGTTAACTATTTTTTTAGCTCCATCTTCAGTTTTTACAGTATCAGACATTTTAGAGTTTTCTCTGATACAATAGATTTTCTAAAAGAAATGTAAAATTCGCAAACTTGATTTCTTGTGTATACTACCACAAAATTTTCTATTTTCGAGGATGAAACAAAATGGCGAACACGTTGCCAGATCTATTCAACCATTCACTGAACTGCCAGTTTGAGCAAAGAACGTAAAGCGAAATTTCCCTTTGCTTCAAGCCATTTGTGCTGTGTATGGGGGTGTTTGAAGGTTTGACAAACCGCTTGAGCGAAATTTGAGCAAAAATCAAAATTTTTTGATTTTCTGGCCGCCATGTTGATGTTTGATCAAACCGCTTGCGTTGTGTATAGCAAAATCGCCTCATTCGCAACGAAATTTTCACCGAGTAAGGACGTAAGAGAGGAAAATGAAAGAAAACCATAATATTTAGCATTGCGAACTGGAAGAAAACTAAAATTCTTTGCTTGAACGAGTCATGTTTGCATGGTGTATGGCGAAATGGGAAAAGTAGGTTTGAAGAATATTTGACAAGCCGCTTGTGTGGTGTATTTCGCTCTTAAAGCAGCCGCCATTTAATTTGGCAAACAAAAATTTGTCTGCATAACACCGACCTAAATGTATTGTTACGATTCACGATCCAGAAAATAAAGGTCGCGCCCAGTCGCGCCATTCGCGGACCGCTAACCCTCTCTTCGTCGATTTGACAGCATCCACCCATTCGCTGACGTCACACAATAGTTTTGTTTACATTTTCTGGTTCGTGACATTTTAGGTTATTTCAACTTTACAAATTTACAAATTCGAAAGATTTTGAGCATGAACGAAAGACACAAGATCACGCCTTAAGGAAAGAAAGAAAAAAGTTATTTTCTAGCTGTTGAAATCTCGACGCCATCTTTGTTGTAAGAAGTAAACAACGAAGAGATCAAAAAAAACGCGTAATTGTTGAACGCATGAATAATCATTTTTATTATGCAAATTCTCCTATAAATCATGTCGTTGTGTTAAATTATTCTTTACCTTATGTGTGCACACGTTGTCACAAGCGAAAATTAAGAAAATTGCAGTAAAAAGCCACCACCAAATTGTAAACAACGAACAAATGTAAACAAACGGCTTATGTCAAAATCGCCCTACTTTTTTCATAAGTGCGATTATAACGGGCCACTCTTCTGCTGTCGTGATCTTGTCTTTTTGGTTCATGGATTTTGAGCGTTGTTTTGTTTTTTTGTGAAAACTTATAAAAGTTATAAATTAAAGACAAAAAATGAGGTGTGCAGTGATTAATTGCGCTAGTGTTAGTGCCAAAGGATCTGTGTGCAGTTTTGTTACTTTTCCGGCCGACATTGAGTTGGTGGAAAAGTGGGTCCAGTTCTGCCGGAGATCGACCTATAAATTGAATCCGGCATCAGGTCACATGCAATAAACGGCAACATTTCATCACGATGTATTTTTTATTTATTTGTTATTTGAAAATATAACACGTTCCCCTGATAAAGCTTTTTATTTATACATACTGACCTTCTGCTTCCTACCGGAAATGTTAAGCCGTATGCATAAAAACTAAGCAATTGCTTTTTTCTTGAAATTGCATACCTTTCACTTAAATTTGTTTGAACATAATATTTGAATTATTAATAAACAAGCGCATGTACTTATTGCCAATAACAATTTCTATTTTATTTAGTTTTAAACTTTTCTTTATATATTTATGATTAAATAAATCGGTTCTCGTTTTATTACACAGGATCATCTCTACTTTTTATAGAAAATTTTGAAAAAAAGTGAAACTAAGTGAAGTAATTTTATTATTGGCAGAATTGGTGCCTAACCCTACGTGACTGCTTCTAAAAGCTATCGTGTTTCACGTGGCATATAACACTTAATTTCAATATTACATTAGTGTGATTTATATGTATGTATATGAATAGGATATTATAGGTTTATGTATTTAAAAACCCACAACTTTAAGACCGCGCCTCTGAACTTGTTAAAATCTTGCCGTGTCACAAACATACACGATCCAGAAAATAAAGGTCGCGCCATTCGCGGACCGCTAACCCTCTCATCGTCGATTTGACAGCATCCCCCCAATCGCTGACGTCATAAATGCTTTTGTTTACATTCACTGTTGCCAACTTAATGCTTTTCGCACCAAATTTAATGGGTATTCAAAACCCGAACATTTTTGAGTTTGGTGCTTGGTGCGTTTTTGGTGCTTTTGTTTTTAGTTTGAAGACACCAAATTATAAAATTTTAAAAAAGTGGAAGCAAAATTTATAGCAATCATAAGCGTGGTAAGCAACTTCACAAAAATTTTAATAAAATCATGGCACAATCATAAGCGACAACAAAATATGTGGCAGCACCTTCAATCAAGCCAGAAAAAATCGACCGTCTTGCAAGAAACATTGATTTTTATTAATTTGAATCGGCATCCTTACAATATAATTATGTATGCATATAAAGTCCATAAAATACACCAATAAATATTTGGTGCTTTTTCAAATTGAAAACTTGGCAATACTGCCTTTTGTTCGATGCTTCCTCTTTTTCTTGTCTTGCTCTCTCATTCTGTTCGTCTTGCTCTCTCATTCTGGTATTTATTGACGTCACGGCCAGTTACTCTCCGCTCGATTGGCGCAATCTTGTATTCTATCATTCTTGCTCCTTAACCATATGTGCTGACTGTTGAAATATACCGCCTAGCTCGACAATAGTCGATTCAATGTTCTGCATAGTCTCAGCCCGCTGTTGCACGTAACTATCGGAGTCATCATATAATGCAATCTGCTGCTGCGTCTGTATTCCACTACCTCCGACTGCACCCAGCAATGGTGTTGTATCACTTGCGGTCATGTCAATGCTTACGGCCGTATTCTCTTCGCTTAACAGCAAGGAGCCCTGTTTCGCTGTACTCGAGCGAACAGTGCTAGCAGCAATTGGTGACTGCCCGAATTGATCCCGACGCGCTTTTTGTTGTTTGAGATTTTCTATACGCACTTCTAGTATCTGTTTGAAGTCGGTGCCCATGCTGGCTAATTTAGATTGTAACGCATACACCATGATGTAAGTCAATTGCGGTCGATCATCAAAAAGACTCTTCTTTTTGGCCACTGCAAAAGAAAAGGTAAAGTAATATTTATAATTAAAAACACCTATTCATTTTATACTCACGCATTGTCAATTTTTCCAACTTGGCATATGCACTTGCTATGTTTTTGCCAATATATTTGTGACCATCATAAATTCCTTTCTTTGGCATACGTCAATTGTTGCACCATTGCCTGTAAGAAATGCGTAAACATAATAATGTAAACATCTTCAAATGCACTTCTACTTCTAACTTACTTGTAAGTCTCTAATCTGTTGCTCGTACATAAACTGCGTCTGCGTAAAGGTCTCTATACGATTGCGGCCTTGGTTTACATTGGGCTTATCCGACAACTGGCGTATGATAAGCTGCGCCATTTCCAACTCATTTGACTTTTCTTTGAACTGATGTTCAACATCGGGAGCACGTTGCTGCATTACATCTAACAGCCTTTTTATTTGATTCAGATGAGCCGCTTGATGTGGCCAACACCCAAAAGGTTTGTTTACAAAGTGCATTTTTGAGTAGTTGAACAAATGCCAGTGGGCAGCCAGCGGGTCAGTTGCTGGCAACAATTTGCAGGCTTGGGCCAGCGTTTGTTGCGGCTGCCGGAAAAAAAGCTAAATAATGAAAGTAACACCCGATTTACATGATTCAAGTACTTGAAAGCAATTCTTGCTCATTCTCTTTTGTGTTTTCTATTTGCTTTTACACGTTTCAATTCTGTTGAATTCAAGTTTTCGGTTCTTTAAATGGGAAGCAACGAAAATGCCAAAAGCAAAGCAAGAAAGTTGAAACGACTTGACGGTACAGACGCATGTGTACTCGTCCCTTTTCTTCTCAACCCCTCTCTTCAACAAGCGAGCAGAATTGAATTCAATACTTGAACTGTGTAAAAGCAGTCTAATTATATGTATAGCGGAGTAGGAGGTTTTCCTTTATTTTAAAAGCTTGGTTACTGATTTCACTAATTGACGACGATGCAACGATCACCGTGGAATCGTTCTGCAAATTGTTACCAGCAACTGACCCGCTGGCTGCCCGCTGGTATTTGTTCAATTACTAATGATTGCAGTGTTTTAACACTTTCAGCGATTTGCATTGCATTTAATAAGTACACATTATTTACTTTTAAACAACCAACTTACCATTTAAAATTAAATAATTCCGTAAATCCGCGATTTATTATGCACTTTGTAAACAAACCTTTCAATTTCGCCCCAGCTGTTCTATTCTTCTTCTTTTTCTTATTGAGCTCGATTGGCGCAATCTTGTATTCTATCATTCTTGATAATGGACCATTTCGGGGCCGTTTCAAGACTTGTTCGAGATCATTTTGGGGCAAGTTCACGACTTTTTCAGAACCAATTACTTCAAGTGAGCACCTGCTTAACCAAGCCAGAAGAAATCGCTTAGACTCCGACGATATATGATTGGACTTAGGAAATATCAATCCCAAATTAGGAACGACAAAGAGATACGAATCCTCGGGATTTAGATGAGTTCTCGTTAGAAATCATATTCACCTAGGGCACTTGAAGGACAAGGCAGGACATAAGGCGATTAGCCCGAACGCTCATTTTCCGAGCAATCCGAAACTAGCTAGCCAGTATGAAAACTGCAGGATTCAGTGAGCCCCAGCGAGCACTGCCTGCTTTGTGCTACCAAATTATTGAACCTCTTTAAGACTATGAGTTCAGATGACATCACACCTGCGCAGCTAAAAAATTCAGCAGAGGTGCCGGGTCGCGGGCTATCCCGAAGTTTTGGAGGGTGGGCAGAGTTACTTTGTTATACCTAAGGCAGGTAAGGCCCCTCATATATCCCACGGACCAATCATTCCTCCGTCGTTTCTTTTAAAGGCGCTTACGAGATTGACGGAGCTGCACATCAAAAACGAGATTTCTAGAGGCATTTGTTCATAACCATGCATATTCTAATGCTAGCGCAGATCGCTAATATTTACCATCTAGAAAAGAGTGGGTGCAAGTTACCCATTAGGGAGTTCTTAGAGACCCTGTATGAACTTACGCAAGGATATCTGAACTACTACTACTGACTAGGTGTAAACCCTTGTAAATTCCCTAATACTAAACTTACAACATAACTACCGCAACTCTAAAATTCTAAAAAGCAATACAGTAAAAATTTTGTTGTGAGGACTTTTGTTCTTTTTTGTTTTAAGCCCCCTTTGTTTTTATTATTCCTTTTCAAGGTATATTTTTTGTGTTTGTTTTTACTTCTTTTTTCTTTTGCCAAGCTTAATGCTAAATATTTACAAAAATTTTAGTACATATATGTGTGAATGTATGTATATATATGTTCCTATAGGAATTCTGAAAAAAGGCAGTCTTCAGAACAAATATTTCTCATTTTGAACTGGAATGTCTAAGCTCGCAATGCAGTGATTCTTCTAAAATCTTAGCTGGTGGTACTACCCACCGCCATTCATCCGAAATATGGGCCAGATCCTCCACATTTTGGCGCTCTCAGCAAATATACGATGGGATTAAATACTACAATTGGCTATCGCAAAATGAGAAATATTTGTTCTTGTTTTGAGATAGCTTAGATCGTCGCAACATTTCTGGAGGAAAAATGAGCGACGGATCTAAGCTAAGGTTTTTGAGTGAATGCTTTGGCGCATTTGGGGGTAGGCGTGCCATACACCTGACGTTGCGAAGAAGTATGGAACCACTCGCAGATCGCCGCAGATTGGCGTGCCAATTGTACGAATGGCGACAGCATAGCCATCGTTGTACAATTTAATTCAGCCGTAGCTGCAAATCTTAAAAGATTTATTTGTTTAAAATCGCCAAATTGCGATTTTGGTTTTGTCACATACAGACTTACTGCCAACATAAGGGGAAAAGAATCCACACGTCCACCAAATGAGAGCAATATTGAGAGTGATTGGAACAATTCGCCTCCCCACACACTCAGCGAAAACCTCCGAAGAGACATACACCAAAATGTGAGAGGATCGCGAGTGCACCTCCTACTCTGCAATGCCGCTCAAATGGACAAACGCGAATGATAAATTCGAAACACAAAATGTCAGGCAGCACTTCCATATGCAACGGGTTTGTTTTTGCCACATTTTAGAGCGGATATCAGAGTGCAAAAGTCATGTTCATGGCGAGGGTGGAACAGTTGCAGCTGAGAATTGGCAGCAATAGACTAACTCACACTGAGCCCACCAAACAGGTGGAGGAACGCCGAGGCGTTAATCCACCTGCCAACCGGTCACCAGTACGAGTCATTCCAATTGCAACAAAGGCAAAAGCATACTACAGTTAAACCCCCACCCACTCCTTGACTATTGCACAACCGTTATCAGCAGAAAAATACTGGTTATAGAGAAATAATTGCCACTTTTCACTTGGCTGGCCGAGATTTCTTCATTTTAAGATTTTATAATTTTTGTGTCGGATTGACAAAGTTGCGCTTGTTGGTGATGAATTTGCGGGGAGATGTGCTGCTGTAGTATTTATGAATGGAATGATCTTGACCTTGAGAAATATGCGAATGCGTTTATGAATGAAATAGTTATTGTTGTATTTGAGTATACGTGTAATTATGTGCATATATATGTATGTATGCTGCCGTGATTTGTACATATGTACATTTATATGCATGTTCGTAGTTTTTTTGGCAGTAATATGCACATACATATATATGCATGCAAAAACGTTATCAATTAATGGAGCATGTACATACGTATGCGTAGAAAATGCATTTTCATTTGACTCCAAAACTATTGGGGCATATTAGTAGACGAAATAAAGTCGACTCTTAAGTTAAAGTTTGTCAGCCCCAAATAAGAAGAAAGTTAGTATGTACTTACATATATGTAATATTATGTGCATGTGCAAGAACGTTATCAATAAATGATTTTGGAGTATGTGTATTGGGTACATATGTACATATGTAAGTATGTACATACATATATACATTCAGATGCGATCAACTAATTAGCAACGAAATTCAATATGATATTGTTTGCAAATTATGTTTATTTATTTTTAATGATTTTAATTTAAAATATAATTCAATCTGTAACAAGAACCACAATAATAAAAGTTTAAAAGCTTGCACAAATTGCAAAAAAACGAATCAAACTTAAAGAAATGGTCATCCAAATTTTTAATTAGAATATTTAAAAAAAAAAATTTCGGGTATGCAGTATTGTAGTCCATTCAATTATAGTATAAGAAAGTGCAAGTTTCAAGTTGTTAAAAATTACCATTGATTTTATAGATTTTTTTTTGTGGGGGTGTTGCTGTTTTTTTTTCATACAAAAAAAATTGTGATCATGTGTTATATGGAAGAAAATGCGAACACCCTCCACAAAAAAAATCTAAAAATTCAACGGTAATTTTTAATGACTAGAAACTTGCACTTTAGTGTACTTCATTGAATGGGCTACAAAGCTGCATACCCGAAAATTTTCTAAATTTCAAAATAAAAAAATTGAAATTTTGATAACAATTTTTTTTTGAAGTTTGA
>NW_016161342.1:22195-48968 GCF_001687245.7 Rhagoletis zephyria
ATTCTGAAAAAAGTCTGCAAGAAATTCTTCACATAGCAGCATTATTTTCATTTCTTCACCGATTTTCTTCCGAAATTTCGTAAAAGAATGGAAGTGTTCGTAATTTATTTTATTTTAGAAAATTCGGAAAAAAATCGGATGGGATCTTTCCGAATTCGTTAAAATTTCTTTACGATTCAGAATACTCTGAAAAAATGGTTTGCAGGGTTTATACATATGTAAAGAGTTGAAATGTTGATTACTCATTTTACTCGAAATGTTGATTAATCATAAAGCAACGTACTCAAATATTTTTGTTTTTGGTTAATCAAAAATCTTGATTACTCGAGTAACTGAACTTTTGAGTAATCATAATTTCCAATTAATCGAATAATTGAGTTATTTACTTTATGATTAATTAAAATTTTGAGTAATAAATTAATCGCACAGCCCTAATAATTGTAGTTGTTTTCTATTCGTTTCCGGATTCGGAAAATTGTACGAGACCGCACGGTCGGCAAAATTTACGTTTCTCTGCTGTCTGGGAAGGGAGTAGACAACAAATATGTAACGGTATGAATAACCTTTATATAACAACTGGCGCCACCTTTAACCATTGTGTGTCTCACCTTTAAGTTATCGGTGAAATTTTTATTCATTACCTTCTTTCCGAAATCCTTGCTGTACGTATGTAAATGCACAAAAAATCAGCCATGAGTGAACAATGCAAGAAGTCCTAGCGAAGAAGTTAATCTTCCTTGCATTCTCCTTGAATGATTTTGCCCTATACAATTGAAAACGAAAACATTTTTTTTTGCTTTCTTCGCGGTTTTACTATATACATATGTATGTACACTAGGCGACAATTTAAAGTACACAGCTTTTTCTAATATAATATTCACAAATATTTTCATGAAGAATTTTTTTCATTAATTACACTATGCGACAAAATCAAACTTGTTGGCTCGGTATTGACTAAAACCAAATGCAAGTGTTAGTTTTAGATGCCAATAATACCAAGTTAATGGCTTTTTCGTGTTTAGCTCAAATAAGAAAGATATCCTTAATTGAAACTTTGCACACAATTTATTGATTAAATAGGTTAGCTTCTTGAAAAATATTCTTAGAAAATACTCATATAAAGGTTTTTGATACGAGGAATCCATTTTTGAAGTTCGTTTATTATTGGCTTTGCGCTAGATGGCGCTGTAGGTCAATTGTATTAAATTTTCCCGAGTTCTTTATTAAAAAAATCAGACGTGAAGTGATTTTAAACGCGACAACTAATGTTTTGAATAAAAATTAATTAATTTATTGTATTTTGTTTTATTCCTTTGCCTACTTTTTCTTCAAACTTTGCTTTTTATTGTGAAGAATTTACAAAGTTATAGCTTGTATTTACGTCATCAGCTGTAGCCATTATCCAAAAATAATAATTATATTATAATATTTTCTTTCACAGTCAATCATTTTTTAATTAAAATAAAAAAGAAAATGATAAATTGCTGTTATCAAAAGCAGACTAAAATCTCCAGATCTGTCGAATGGCAAAATTACACTCTCAAGCGAGGGTAATAAAACAATTATGAAGATGATTTTAATAATCGAAATAAAAAGAAAAGAAAAGGGAAAATTTTAAAAAAGTAGACAAAATAATAAAAGGAAATGCAATAAATAGATTAATTACTGTTTTAAATATTGTTTCTGGTGTTTAAAACACATATTTGTAATACGAATAATGTAAATTTCATATCGCCACTGAATTTTTTTTTAATGGAGACCTCCAATTCTAGTATTTATTTGAAAAAAAAAACTCAATGAAATTTAATAAAATTTACCTATAGCGCCATCTAGCGCAGAGCTAATAAAAAACTATCTTCACAAATGATCTCCTAGTATCGAAAACCCCATATATGAGTGTTTTCTAAGAATATTTTTCAAGAATTTAGCCTAATTACTCAATAAATTGTGTGCCAGTATTCAATTAAGGATATATTCCTTATTTGAGCTAAACTCGAAAAAAGCCATAAACTATCGCTTGCATTTTGTTTTACTCAATACCGATTTGAGCTGTATATATATAGTTCATTCTATAATATAAAACACATAAATCAAAGTTTCAAACCTTATACAAAGTTCACAAAAATTCCAAAAATTGTCACCAAAATTTTCAACTTTTTATTCGGAATTTCTAATTTTAGTAGAACAATGTTCAAGTTTCAAGTCGTTAAAAAATTACCGTTGATTTTTTAGATTTTATTGTGGAGGATGTAGTGGATTTCTTCCATATAAATATAAATTATGTTTATTCGTTATATGGAAGCAAATGCGTAAAAAATTTAAAAAATCAACGATACTTTTTAGCGACTTGAAACCTCCATTTTGATTTACTAAAATTGAATGAGCTACAAAACTGCATATTTGAAATTCTGAATAAAAAGTTGGACATTTTGATGACAATTTTTTGAATTTTTGTGATCTTTATATTAAGTGTGAAACTTAATAATATTAATATATTTTATATTATAAAATGAACTATATTTTCATAAATAATTAATGCAAAAAATTGTTTTTGAAAATAATTGTGAATATTATATTAGAACAAGCTGTGCACCTTAAAAAGTCGGAATTTTAATGCCGCCACCCCTACCTCTATTTTTTATTTTAATATCAAAAAATATTTAGGAAGTGCTCACAGCGCTCAAAATTTTCCACAACAATGTTTTTAACGAATTTTACAAATTTTACACAAAGCCGGCAAATAGTTTGCATGAAGAAATTAAATCTGGTAACTTTTATTAAGGATTTACCTGATATACGGAATAAAAGGCACTTGTCTAAATAAAACACAATGACCACAACATAGCCATGTCGATTCTTTAACATTTTCATGTTTCTATTTTGTTGAACAAATGCTGTATTGAAAGTAAAAAGGTATTTTGATGAAGGCTTTAATTCAAAATTTGCAAAACCTATGTTCATATGTATGTACATATGTAAGTGTATATTTCAAGCACATGGAATGTACTTACATATGTATATTTCGTAGAAATCTTAAAAATACATATTTACTTTGCAAAAAATTACAATTCAAAATAAGCAACCGCAAATTAATTCTTGAAATTGGCTAACACGAATCGATGAGTGAACTTAAGCCACCGCCACCAGCGCTTCCGTTTGCTTGCTTGTAATAACTCCGCTCATTCAAATTGCCGTAATGATGATTTGTGGCCAGCAGTGGCTGTAGCTCCGTATGTGTTGTTGTTTGTGTGTTAAAGTTGGCGTTAAATGTTGGGGGTGTAGCACCGACTATGTTGTTGCTGGAAGGTGTAAGTGTATGCGGTGTGATCGAGTTTCGTACCGTTTGCTGTTGCGTTGTTTGTGGCAACGTTGGTGGTGGCGGTACAGGCAGCGTGCATGTTGTTGTTGTTGGTGGTTGTAAAACGCCACTATTACTATGGCTGTGCTGTTGGTAAAAATTCTGGTGAAGATTCGTTATCATTGGCATGGGGGGTGGATAGCTCGCCGCTGTGTGTCCCATGATTGTGGTCATAAAACCATTGGCCACGACAAAGTTTCTAAAAAAAAAAAAAAAAAAAAACGAATGAGTGGTTAGTTTGCTACTTTGGAAATAGCGGATATGTATTTAGACTAGATATATATATGCACATACATACATACATATGTATGTGTTACTTTAGGGCTAATTAGGCCTAAGTGTGCGCATAAATGTTGTTAAATTAATTTCGTGTTAATTTTATTGTTAACAATAATTTTTAAATATGACAGTTTTTACTTCCGTTTATTTTATGCTCCAGTAGTTAGTTGCTAGTGGTGTAAAAGTATACATGCATGATGTACAAACATATATGTATGTACATATGTATGTAGGTGCTGTGATGGGTGAATATCTAACAGCTGTGTTTTCAAAGTCGTGGCTGCCAGCCGAATCGAATCAGAATATTGGTATTTAAAAAAAAAACACCCCATTTTTTATAAGTATTTGAATCTCAGATAGTTACGTTATTCTTTTTAATTATTTGAGCATCGATTCTCTTTATAGCCAGACGTTGATCATTTATGCTGGAAATGCCTATTGAAGGAGCTTACTCTTTGACTTTAAATAGCAAAGGATCAGTTTTACCACAGAAGTTTTTAGTCAAGGATCTCATGAAAAAAATATTATCCAAAAAGTAAACAAAACTACTGTTTTTAAAATTTTTGCTTTAAATAAATTCCCCAAAGAGCCCCATTTGAAATTATTGAAACGAATATATGTAACATCAAAAGCAAAAAACATCAAAAGCACGAAAATTTGGTTAAGCATTACAGTGCACGCTTTCTTCCTTTGTAACTAGTAGTTTTTTTTTTTTTAAATTGGTCAAAAAAAATCATAATAAAGAAAGAAACCAATGTAGGTATTTAAAGCACAGAAAAAAAATGTTCTCTTTGACGTACGTCAAAGGTCAAGTAGAAGCGGGAACTTGTATGACTGTCCACTAATAGCTCGATTATATAGCTTAAGAAGTAATATGTTTAAAGACATTTTTATCAAAGTTGATAAATATGACATTTGACCAGTTTTGTTACACAAGTACTCCCACGACCACAGGCAAAAATATTGGCTACAATTTGTAATTTTGTTTGCCATATATACGTCTTATCGGTGTACTTGCACAACATTCGCATTCGCAAAAGCTCCGCCTTGATACGAATTGCGAATGCGAATGTTAAAATTAATGCGGAAGCTCCGCGGTTGCGAATGCGAATGCGAACATTCGCAGCAACCCTGATATGTACATGTGCATTAGATTGTACCACCTTACAAGCAGACAAAAAAAGTTCGCCACTCAGTCTAACGTATTTTTGCAAGGCAATTTCCAAGGTTTTTGTGGCCTAACCTAGGCTCGTCTTTTTACTTTTTCGGTAACTCCTACATTCGGCAATACATTTTTTTTAAATACGTCTACTGAAATAATCTGAACACATACTTCCTTAGCAAAAGTGTAATGATTTTTCTCTTCTTCTTCTTCATTATTGGCTGTAACCGCATAAGCGATAAGCGATTTTGTCCAACTGACGCCCATTGGAAATGCCAAGTAAGAGCAAGTTCTTCCCTACCTGGCCTTTCCAACGCAGAAGAGGCCTTCCTCTTCCTCTGTAGCCACCATCGTCACCCGCGTTGAATACTTTTAGAGCTGGAGACAGCTTGATGGATATTTGTATACTGGAACCTTGTACTACATACTACCATGTTTGGGGCCCCGGCGATCGGCATGGACATGGGCGAAGATGAGCGACATGTAGAATTTCGCTTTGATTCTGATTGTGGCTAGACGTTGGTCCATCACATCTCCAGCACCGGTTTTACGCTCCTTTACGGGACANGATAGGGAAGTACTAGAGCGGGGTGCTTGAGGTCAATGAACCTTGGAAAAAAGTGTCTCCTCAAGACGAGGACATCGATATGTAATACTTTAAGATCCGATCGAATTTGGCTTTGAATCGAAATACTTCTTTAGCAAAAGTTTAATGCTTTTTGGCGATCTTTAATTTACTGACATTAGGGTGGTACGTTAAGGTGGTAAAAACTACGACCTGATGGGTAAGTACTAGTACGGTGTACTTGAGGGCAATGAACTTTAGAACAAAAAAATTTTCTCCTCAAGACAAGAACATCGATATATAATACATACTATAAAATCCAACTGTAAAAGCCGAAGATATGGCGAAACATTTAAATAGGAAACCCCTATGTTCGATAAAAAAAATGGTTCGAAATTGCCTTGCAAAAATAATTTAGGGCCGGGAGTCGGTAACGTCGATAACGATGCTTAACCACAGATTAGTGTTAACCAGACATTGAGTATCCCGCCCTTAGACTCAGGGGTGTACGGCCAACTTCTTTTTGTATGCTTACTGCTTGAACTTACTATTAAGTTTTAATGTCACGGATAAGTAGGTTCAAGGTTCAAATGTCAGAAACTGAACAATACAGATAAAGGGTATTGAATATTTATTATAAGTCATCGGTCTACATTTTAAATATGGTTTTTCTAGTAATTATTTAAAATTTAAAAATCCATAATTTTATTAGAATGACAAAATTCTTATTCGACCATCCACCATACATTTTATTTGCTTACCGATATTGCTGATCGATTTGTGCCTTCTCGATGCGTTTATCCTTCGCCCGACGATTTTGAAACCAAATCTTTATCTGCGTTTCGGTAAGGCGCAATGTTTCAGCTAATTCAAAACGACGATTTCTCGAAATGTATTCGTTCCGATGAAATTCCACCTCTAGACGCAACGTCTGTTCTGTGCTAAAAGTAGTGCGTTGACGTCGTTGACGGCCTTCTTTTCGCCGGCGCCGAGCCACTGAAACAAAAGCGAAAAATAAAATAACATTTTTACAGTTCTGGCCAAAAGCAAAGGAATGATTCAATCGAAAAATTGGAATAAAAAAGTTAAGCTCTACTTATAACACTTGCTTGTTTACACAAAATTTCCCATTACATGTGTAACTGATATTAAAGGGGCATAGAAAAAAAGCCAATACTCGTATTAATAAAAAATACTAATGATTGTATGTGCAAATGCGTGCATCTACTTATGTATTAAAACCGTAAAACATCCCCTTTTTATTTATTTTCGTTTTTTTTTTATATACATGTTTATGTGGTTAGTTGTCGAAAGTGGACGCACCGGCTGCAGGATGCCTACAATGAAGATATTAAATGGAAATTAATCTCTCGTTTACGCAATCAAAACATATTTAAAAAATGATTTACTGTTTTCCGGCAGCAATAATATCCTTATGTATAGTGCTTCTCTATTGGCATTAAATAATTGTTTGGTGGCGAACTGTGCGTGTCGGCCAATGAAAATGATAAACAACTAATTAAGCCCTCAACCAGTCGAGCATGCCGCCGCAAATGCCTTACTCTCGTCGCTTTTACAAGCGCGTCGTCGCATTACATGTACTACATACATAGTTTAGCTGTAGTTGGAATGCGCCCACAATAATCATGTCTTTGCTTTCCCCCCTCCTTGGCTTGCCTGCACACGCTTGGTTGCCGCTCCTGCTGATCCGGGAATTTTCACACAATGCAAACAGCTGTGCTGCCGAGCTCATTGTTTACCCTGCCAGTGCATTATTACAGTTTATGCAATCTTTTTTTAATAAAAAAAAAATATACTAATATCTGCTCACAAGTGACTAATGACTAATTTTTGCGAATATATTTGAGTATAATTTTAGTTGGATAAAGTGTGACGGTGTGTAAATTTATTATACTTCTCTTTGGAGGCGCATTTGTTGAATGACAAAATTAGTTGCCAATTTTCAATTATTTTACACATTTAAATACAGTGTTATCTGGCTGGAGTGAACACCCGATTCTACGAACACCTCGAAAGAGTGAACATGAAAATTTTTCCATTGAGTACTCTATAGAGTGAACAATTTTGAGTCTTTGTAGAGTGAACAAAATTTAAAACCAATTCCTTCCAAATTCAAAACTGTAACGACAAATTTAATGACAAAAAGGTTAATCCCTTCGCCAGGCCGACCCCGTAAATCCCCGTATCAGGGATCTCAACTCGGAGATTCGGCAACTAGTGAACGTACATAAGCGGAAGAAGTGGGAAGACCATCTGAAGACCTGTCACTTCGCCTCTGGTGTGAGCAAGCCTTGGTCAACCGTGAGGTGATTGTCCACCGGGGAAACCGTCCAACAAAGGAGAGTCTTCTCGCCCGATAGCTCACCTTTCCCCGGTAGCGAAGACACTAGAGGCCCTTCTACTTCCGCACTACACAAATCACTGGACCCCAGCGAAGCATAAGCATGGGTTCCGTAAAGTGCACAGCACAACAACAGCACTTGACGCCATAAACTCCCAAATAATTCGTGGCCTTAACCGAAACCCCCCATGTGAGAGAACTATTCAAGTAACGCTACTAGAAAACAAACGGTGGACTGCGAAATACCTGAGTGGTCGTCAGTGATCTTTGGAGACAAATCGATCAAACCTAGGAAAATGAAGCAGCGAGTTCAACAGGGTGGTGCCCTTTCCCCACTACTGTTCAACTTTTACATTTCTAAGCTCCCTCAACCACCAGAGGTAGTCTCGATTGTCTCTTATGCTGACGTTTGCTCGATAATGGTTATTTCACCGAGCTTTCTCGCTTCGTCACTGCACGGAGCCTAACACTCTCCCCTACAAAATCCTCAGCAACGCTTTTCACCACTTCGACGAAAGAGGTCAGACTGCAACTGGGTATTCTCGTCGATGACGAGCCAATTCCGACGTTGAATAACCCGAAGATCCTCAGAGTAACCTTCAAAAGTCTGCTCTCTTTCTCGGCGCATACAACCGCAATTGTCAATAAAGTACAAAGCCGCAACAAGGTCCTCAAGTCGCTTGCCGGCAGCACGTGGGGCAAAGACAAAGAAACGTTGCTGGCAACGTACAAGGCAATTGGCCGCCCGGTTCTGAACTATGCAACGCCTGTGTCGCTATCGGGGACTAGTAGGACGCAGTGGATGAAACTGCAGACTTGCAAAACACGGCACTCAGACAGCGACAGGATGCCTTCTGATGTTGCCGAAACACCACCAGCGCAACGAGGCCAATATGCTCCCGATTAAGGAGCATAACACAATGCTCTGCAAGCAATTCCTAGTAGGGTGTCACCCGGGTGTTAGGTACCCGAACAGACATCTGCTTGCGGAAGAACCATCGCGACGGCACGTTAGAAGGCCGTCTGCCTCGGGAGACTCGAACCCCATAGCCCAACTTCGATCGGGCTACTGCAGCAGGTTGAACTCATACTTGAGCAGAATAAATGCTGATGTGCCAAATGAATTCCCCGCATTCGGAGAAAAGCCCCATGACTCGCAGCATCTCTTCACATGCCCACTAAACCCCACCCTGCTAACGCCTCTGGCCTTATGGACAGACCCCATCGAGGCTGCACGCTTCCTGGGTCTACCGCTAATAGAGCTTGACGACAACGATACAACATCCACCGGAAACATGTGTTGGCATTAGCTGAGGGAAAAGACGACATTTCCGAGTACTTCAAAATTTAACTTCAAACGACGTACTGCGCAATAAAATTGATTTTAAAGAACAAAAAAACTCAATCTGGATATAGTGAACAATCTGCATTTTATGAACTGGTCTTGCATTAATTAGTTCACTCGACCCAGATAGCACTGTATATGCACATTAGAGCGCACCACCTTACAAGAAAACAAAAAGAAAAGGTTCGTCGTACACGCCTAGGTTAGGCTAGGCGCAGAGCATGGAGCACAAGTAGGCTGGAAAAGCCCGTTGGCATGCAGGTTTCCAGGAATTAACCTTAATCTAACTGTCGTTTCACATCCACAGAAGAACTTAGGTTTACGCCTCTAAGCACTGGAAGGTTGAGATTTTCCAATTTTCTTTTCCACGTAAACAAGACTAGGGTTGTCTTGCTGGGACTGACAGCAAAACCTTACAAAGCGCACCATTCATCAATCTTATTCAGGACTCTATATGTCTTAGCACAAACCGTCCTGAGATATTTAGTTGATGACAGTGCACATCATACGCGTAAGCTAGGATGCGAACCAAGTCTTGCATTTCCGTTACTAAGGAACACCACAAGAGAGGCATCCTCTCCCCAACCTCTGCCATGGTACAAAGGCTAGCTTCATCTCTGACGGTCTACAATCATGATGTGATTCCACCCTATAATGTTTTCGTCCACACCTTGTCTTCTGGCCGCAGAGCACATAGAGTCAAAGGTAGGGTTGTCAAACGAACCCTCAAAATCAGCAAAGCCTCCCATTGTACGCACACCTGCTTCCAGCTCCATATTGATCGTTATTACAAGGTCAGGAAGGGCTGATTCACAGGACTTTCCGATTTGGTATGCATTTTGACTTTTGGGCATAAAGGACGTCAGGCTGATTGGGCTGAAGCTTTTTGCAAGCGCATGTGCATCCTTTCCTGATTTGGGAATTGAAACAACCCTTACTGTACGGTAGGGTGATAAGAACTGAGATCTGGTGGGCAAGTACTAGAACGGGGTACTTGAGATCAATGAATCTTTAGAACAAAACAATTTTCACTCGAGACAAAAATATCGATATATCATATTTTAATGTCCGACTCAAAAGTCAAACATTTTTTTCGTTATTGCCTTCAGAAATACTCGTACTTTGGACTCACAACGTACGGCGAACTTTTTTTTCCTGTACGGTCTAATGTTCATATGTACATACATGCAGGCATAAAAAGTTGTTACCCCCAATTAAAGTACTCATCACAGTTAAGTTTGTCCTGTTTTTAAGTTGCGCCAAGCTTATTTTGTAATTTGATCTGCTGCTCAGCGCAAAGTCAGCGTTTTTGCAGCAAATCCTGGATATGTTTTTTTGGTTTCCTTTTAATATCAGTTACAGTCTGTATTATTTTTTTAATGAGTTCTCTTAATCCGCTCTACGTTTAGGTTTATGTTTTTTCAATACTTAAAACCGCTGGTGGTGAGGCCCGCCTTCAAACATACTACTTACATGTGCATATACATACATATGTACATACTATGTAGGTATGCATAATTGTACGCTGAAAAAACTCATTCTACTAACCGGTTTTACCGCAAAGTGTAAGCGGAAAAACCGCATGCATTGCCATATTTAGTGTTCCTTTTTTTGCAATCCTTTTCCGATTCGATTTTTTCCTCTGCTTTTGTACACCTTCATACCTAGGAATTTTCTTAAGTTTGTTATGAAATTTGATATAGTTGCATTTTTTTAGTCGCCCATCGTTATACCTTAAGCATATTTTTTTCAAGTAATTATTTGTACTGATATGACTTTTTTGCACATCGCACCTGTGCCAAATTGCGTGTGAGAAATTTTCGCCTTTTTCAAAAAGACACATTTCCTGATTTGCAAACGATCACTTCCTTCAAATTATCCTTTTTGACTTTTTATTTTTTCTTATTTGACTAGAAATGTATCCGGCATTTCGCCTGGTTTCCTCAAAACCCGCTGTTTGGCTGAAACCGTTGCCAAAAGTTGTGATTAGTCAACAAAAGCGGATGCTCTCGCAGAAACCAGAAAGCATTAAGGTGGGTCTATTGTTTAGTACTATTTGTTTTGATAAGCAAAACAGTTCACTTGAGCCATTTCTGTCTTTCCAGTTGCCCCCTACGCCAGAAGCGTGTTGCCTGGCTGGGTGTAAAAATTGCGTTTGGGTTGAGTATGCGCATAAAATTGCGGATTTGATGTCTGGCTATGATGAAAGGGCAAGAGGAATTATCTTGAATAGAGTATCAGATCCGGTGTTGAGAAGTTTCTTAAAAGTCGAATTGAAAAGCATCCTTGAACAGCGAGAGGGCGAAAATATCGATAAATGAAGAGGTAAACACTTTTGTGGAAAAATGTATGTATGCACCAGGGTTGTTGCGAATATTATTCCGAAATAAAAGACCTTTCCGGATATTAATCAAATCTCTTATCCAAATTAAACAACAAGGACTTTTATTTCGGAATAATATTCGCAACAACCCTGGTATGTAGCATGATTAAATAATACAAGGTTGTGTTATCTGTGACAGCTGAAATTTGACACTCCTTTATCTAGATTTGTATTTTGGAAATAGGAAATAGGAAAAAGAATGTGATCGCCTTTTGCGAAAACGGTAGTAGAAAGGTACTAAAAAGTAAGCAAAGTATACAATTAGAAGTAAAATGTGTTATAGTAATTATATGTGAATTTGCAATATATTTGGTGTTTTAATGGAAATACTAAGCAATACGTAAAAATGTCCATTTTTAATTTAAGTAATTCGTCATTTCCTAAAATAAATCTAGTATACCGATAAATCTAGTATAGTCGGCCGCTGTGGTGTAGTGGTAAGCAGTGCGCGCTTTCACTCATCACCACCTGGGTTCAAGCCCTGGTCAAAGCAACATCGCAAAAAAAAATATAGAAAAAGGTTTTTTTCTTAACAGCGGTCGTCCCTCGGCAGGCAATGGCAAACCTCCGATTGTATTTCTGCCATGAAAAACAGCTTCTCATAAAAATACAATCGCCGTTCGGAGTCGGCGTAAAACTGTAGGTCCGTCCGCTTTGTGTGACAAATCAAGGCGCACGCCTCAAGCCGGAGGAGAAGCTCGGCCAAACACTAACAAATGTGTAAGCGCCAATCTATTATTATTATTATTATACTGACCGTTCAGCTATGCAAAAACGAAAAATGTAGATCAACTTTTTACGCTCATTTCAACCATGTCAAAATTATTTGGCGCAAGTAAAAAATAAAGACGTTTTAGAAGGTTAAATTTAAATTTTTGGATTTTTTTAAATATTAATATATATACATATATATATATATATAATATAAATAATATCATATTAATAATATAATATAAACTAGGTACATAACCGATTACAAAACTGATGACGTCACCATAAAGATAATTAATTTATCTTTCAGCTGCTGTATATAATTTATATGTTTTTTTTTAATATTTTCAAACCAAAACCACTGAAAAAACGAACAAATGTTATTTTTTCATGAAATAACCTTTTTCGAAAAAACTGTGTACTAATATACAAACTTGATAAAATTGACGTTGGGCTAAATAATTCTGAGATACGGGTCCGTCGTATGGAACCCAGAAACAATTATTATTCGCATTAAACAATTTGCCTTGGGATTCGACATTAAATCTCCCACCGTATAAAAGCCGCTCGAAGCTCACATATTTGCCACCGCTTCACAGCCGTAGAGAGATGCTCGGGGTTTTGTTCATGATTAAGTTCTTGAACGGGATGGTCAGTAGTCTCTTTCTACTGAACTAGATCACGTTTTGTATTCCTCCAAGACCCTCTAGACATTGCAAGCCCCGTTAAGCTAAGTATTTGTAGAGAAAATTTTGAAATGCATGATGCTTTTCGTAGCTTATACCAGGACTTTAATAAGCATTCCAACTATTTTGACACCTCCGACTCACTTTTGATCATTAAGAAAACTTTACTTGAGATTTTGAATAAATAACAAGTAAACCCTTACCCGTTTTTGTCGGAAAATGTAACAACTCGTGTGATTTGCTCGTATGTATATAGGAAACTGCTCTAACGGTTTTGATGGGATTTTTTATTTAGATAATGTGGATGTGCACACTTTCCTAGTTATCAGGCTATCAGGTTAGTTGACAACAGTCGTTGCTTGAGCTGATCTACTTCTTCGCCAGATTGCCAGGCCACTTGCTCAATTTGGTGAATACCACTATTATTTTTCTGTGGTGTATTTTACTGTTGTAAACTGAATAAAAAAATTACCACATAACCAGATAACCACACTGGTGTGAAAAAACACAAATATTTGCATTTTAAGATTATTTAGTTAGGTGTTATCTCCGAAAATATTCGCAAAACGTTGACACCTATTAAAAATTAGTTAAAAACTAAATAAAGCATCATAATATGGGTATCCATCAAATATTTTTGAATACACTTGCCACCTATTATCCATCGTGTATTTCTTGAATTTTTTGTTTAAAAATTTAAAATACAATATTACTCTTTATGGGTACTAAAATAAAGCTCGTAAACAATGCTTTGCTTACATAGCAAGTGTTACCCCTTAAGGTATTAGTGTAGGATTGCCACTTACTTTCGATTCTACAGAATTTAACTGAAATAACTTTATAGGGATATCAAATGAAAGGCATTTGTGAGAACTTTAATCCAGAAATGTTTTCCTTGAGGAGTTGCCATGTTTTTGAATGCCAATAATAATAATAATAATAATAATAATAATAATAATGTACATATGGGTATGTCCAATCTGGCGGTACGTGACGATCATATGACAAAATGTTAAAAAAAAAAAATTGAAAAAGGTTTTTCTAGTTTTGCGTAGCAATCAAATGGCCCCTTATTCAGTAAAAAATATACAACTGTTGGCAGTGACGATTTAAAGTTATTAGTAAACATACGCGCTGGTGTGACGTTACAAAAAACAGAAGTGGATTTTGACTTGGGTTACAAAATTGCAAAACAAAGCTAATTGGGCTAGACTATTTCTATAAACGTTTTTGTAGTAATATTGGAAATGTTTAAGGTTCATTTTATTTTTAATCAGCTGAATTATCTGACAGGGGCGTTACCTGGCGTAACGTTTTTAAAATTTCCATTGTAAAAGTTGTGTTAATATGGTTCTTGAAAGAATTTTTAACTGGAAGAAAACATGTATTTTATGTCGAACGTACTTTTTATTTTGACATCAGCGCCACCAGCGGTTGCATTTTTTGCACATCTATTATATTATTACATTTCAACTAAACATGCCAAATGTGAAACAAATCAAGAGCATAAATGCGGTTTTTCAAAATATCTCGACCCCGGCGCCACCTAACGAGACCATTACGTCGCTGGAATAATGAAATAGTGTAACATGAAAAGTATAGTTTTGAGAAAAACGAATTGGAAGTTTTTATAAACCATTACAAACCATACGAATACAATTTCAGTTTTCGGGAATAAATTAGTGAGCCAAAGAGATATTTAAGAAAACTAAAGATTTTTCTAATAGATTAAAGGATTGTCTATCCAATGGTGCAATTATCGAATAATAGTGTATGTGGCATTTACACTGTTTCTTTATTCGTGCGACGATTAGTTAGATTTAGGACTCTTAATTTTTTTACGCGGTAGAATTTTCGCTGGAATCACCCATATATGTATACTCAAAATATGGCCTACATATTTCTTAATATGGTTGCCACCTAATTTTTAATGTCAGCATTTTTTTGTTTATTAGATTCAAAAAGTAAAAAACTTTGTTAAGGTTTGTTTCCCAAATTTTCTTTTTCTAGAATTCTGAGGTATTGAGTTGGCTAAAATATTGACGATCATTTTATTAATTAACATTGTTTTTTCATAATTTCAATTCGTCTGGAAATTTTTTTATGTGTAACATGCATAACTTTGGACCACGTTTACCGATTTCTATAATTTTTTTGAGGTGGTACCTCAAAGGTGGTCCCCTACTAATTTGGGTAAGATCCGATGATTGGATCATGTAGAAATTAACGTGATTCCAACATTTGTATGTGCCAAATGAAGTCGGTTTTGTTTTTTGCTTAAAAACTATTGGTTTTATTTCACCGTGCGACAGTAAATTGTACACACAGAAAATTGCACTGTTTTTTTTTTAATAATTTTTTTAAATAAAATAAAATTTGAAAGTCAAAAGTTAAAAAAAAAATTCGTGACGTCAGAGAGAAAAACTAAAAACGCAGTTTTACTATAGTTGGCCTACAGTTCCGTGAGTATATTGATTGCTTCATGTGTTCCGATTTTTTTTTTTGTTTTTGTCGCACGGTGTTTTCATTTGGTTTTACCGAATACTGGATACTTCTTAGTCTAAAATATTAACGCATTGATAATATTTTTTTATCGAGATACACAAACACTTTCAGAGATATTCAGTAAGAAAATTTCAGTTTGTATGGGAGGTGCCACACCCCCTTTTCTGATAGCCCTAAATTTCTTCCATGAGTATGAAATTGATTTTATATACATACATACATAAGTATTTCGATACCAATTTCCAGTACAGTTCTATAAACACCTCCAGAGGTAGGCAACATAAAAAAAATCAATTTGTTTGGGAGTTCCCACGCCCACTTTTCCAATATTATTATTTTTTTCTCGATGAGTATTGAATTTATTTCATATACATACACACTAGGGCGGGTCGAAAATCTAATTTTTCTCAAATCCCTTGGTAATAGTGAAAATATATTGTATCATGAAGTCAACAACAAGCCTGCGAAATATTAGTCTTCCATTTTAATTGTAAGAGCCCGCGCATCGACCGCCAAGTGACCCACAGCACACTAGTCGAATAAGACCAATTCTTGTTAAAAATTCTGGGTTTAGCCAAAAATTTTGGTGCATATTATTAGATAATGAATCCTTTAACGCAAAAGATAAAGGCAAGTATCATTTCGCGCAGCCCTTTATCTTATCGTTAATCTCAAACTCATCTATTTTCAGGAAAATTTTAATTGTTCTCTTGATAATTGCACTGGCCTATAGTCAAAAGATGTATAGAACAACATTAATATTGCTGGCGTGCATTTAGATCGCTAGTTCCAAATATTCTAATCTCTTTTTAATATTGGCTATAGTTTGCGAATTTTTGCAAATTTAGGAACAATTTCGGTAGCTCTAATAGAATAGCCATTATTTTCCATCATCGTGGAAAAATTTTGTTTATGCAAATGAGTATGGAAACATTGAACAGGCACAACTTCTAGAAACACTAATTAGTTTACTTATGTTTATGCATACAATTTAAAAATTGCAAATATAGCAAAATGACAAAAAAATTTTGTTTACAATTTTTTTATTTTAAAATAATTAGTTTATAATCTATTATATTTTCATCATATTATTATCATAAATCAGTAACAGTAAGTCTCGCCTTCAATTTGATAATTATTACGTACCGATCGAGTAACATTTACCAAAGTTATATCGAAAAAAATTAAGTGGATTTCCAGTTTTTTCCTAAAAAAATCTCTCTTCAATTGTATAAATAACCTTTAAATAAAAGAACCGGATTACAGAAAACTGTGCCAGCGAGTGACTTTTTTCGTTAAAGCTGAATGCAAAGCAATATCGTCCAATTGGAGAGTCCTCAAAAGGATTTCCCAGGATATGTTAAAGACTATTGCGTCTACCTACAGACACTTTTTCACATAATGGAATTAGCTAAAATATTTATGTATATCTAAACACTTATTGCACGTCCCCTACTTTCATATGACGGCAAATTTAGAAACCGCGAAAAATGTGCTTCTGCGGCGACTAATGAAACCATTCCGCACCAGTTTTCAAGACTGGAAAAATGGACTCAAAATGGGCGTTTCTCACCCTAATTGTAATGTATGTAAATACTTATATGCTTGAAACTACTATTAACTTGTCAAACGATTCCTATTCTTTGACAACACATTGGGCCTTATGCATAAAAAGTGAGCTTAAGCTCAGACTCAATTTTTGCACTGAAAGGGTGAGCTCAAGCTCAAGAATTTGTACTGAAAAACGAGTCGGAGCTTAAGCTCACTTTTTATGCATTAGGCCCATTCATTCACCACGATCTTGAAAACTGACCAAATCGGCGAGACCAAGTCCATGGTCATTTTAATTTATATAAATATCCGAAAATATTAAAACGTTTGAAATAAATCTCGTCTCACTTTTTTGTATTTTTCACTTGTTTGCTGAAGTAATGAAGAATTGAAAATTCATAAGGGAAAATTATAGTTTTTGTAAGTTTTATCTTATTATCGTAAAAACGTATAGACTTATTGAAAAATGATAAATGAACGTGAGGTACTAAATTTAATAGCCCTTAATTTGATATATCGTTCTGCTCATAACAATAACGCATTCCATAGATATTTCAATCCAAAGTTTCATTTTCAACATTTATACACTTTGATTCAATTGCGCGGGCTAAAGATAAGTTTTAAATTAATCTTTCTTGGCCAATAACAATTGGCTTAGACCTAAGACATCATAATATTACTATTACAATGCGGTCAAATGACTTTTATTTTCCCCCATACAAATTCGACCCAGACTAATACACACATATCTCCATACTAAGTATCAATACCATACCACAAATATTTGAAGAGATAGTGAATATAAAAATTTTAGTTAGTGTGGGAGAAATATTTATGTAGTATGAAAATTTCGATTTTCGATTTCGAAATTATTTTCAGCTTATGACCATCCCGGGGAAGGCTGCAGTAAGTGTGCCAAGCGGTTTAGGGCGCAACTGTGAACATACAGTATCGGTCAAATCAATAGCAACCCCATTTCAAAGTGATATTGTTTGTCACTTATGTTTTTATTTATTCTGAGGAATTTTTAATTAAAATACAGGTCATTCTCTAACAAAACATTAGTTTAAAACTTTTTGGAAAACAAAGAATTTAAAAAAACTTTCATCCAAATTTTAAACTTTATTCTCAGAAATATGAGATCTTTTTTGAGTATACAGTTTTATAGCCCATCCAATTTTGGTATAATAATGTGCATTTTCAAGTGGCTAAAAATTGCCATTGATTTTTTAGAANCTTTCATCCAAATTTTAAACTTTATTCTCAGAAATATGAGATCTTTTTTGAGTATACAGTTTTATAGCCCATCCAATTTTGGTTTAATAATGTGCATTTTCAAGTGGCTAAAAATTGCCATTGATTTTTTAGAATTTTCTTTTGACAAAGGTGTTGTGGTTTATTTCCATATAAATGTTCGTTATTTATTCGTTAACTCAACTGGGAGTCGGTCAGAATAAAAAGTCCTTTTCTTGTAGGGTAATTTCTAGCACATTTAAAATTACAAAAAAGTCCTTCATATATTTGTATTAGCTGTAAGCAGCTCGATAAATCGATAAACATATTTTTTTTTCTGAAAATTTCTCCAAAAAGTAGGATTTTAATTTTCCGTTAAAAAAATCGCACCACTTAGTAAATTTGATTCAGCTAAGGAATATTAAGCAGAAAATTTTTCTCCCTAAAAATTTACGTAAAGAATGTCACCCTAAAAACTCCCCTGTTTATGAACTTTCCCCCTAACACTGTTCGAAAGTTACAGTATCTACAAACTGCCAAATGTTTGTTACGCCTCACTGTAAAAACGGCTTTTTATAGTCAAACTCGGTGCTCATTGCCATGCTTTGGTACTAAAAATATTAATCAAGTTAAAAATTAAGATATAGCTCCATACCCAACTCGAATCTTCATGCAGTCTCGGTTATACATATATGCAACGTAAATACATACGTATGTTATACGTACACTAAAATTTTATTTAATTTAATTTGGTATTTTCTTTTTCTTTTCAGAAATGCGACCTGCCTGTCGCCAACTTTACAATCGAGGCCTTTTAATACAATCCACTAAAACGTTTCTTAATAATCTTCTTCGTATGTATGGTGATAGCGACATTGAGGTAAGATACATACTTTTGTGACTTTGTGATTGAAAACGTTCAAAAGCAAATATTTTCGAATACATTTACATATAGTTTTGGTTCAGAATAAATATGCAATTAATGCACACTGTGATATAATACATTTTTCGTCCACAGATACCACCCGAGCCCACAACATGTTGCATGTCCGGCTGTGCGAATTGTGTTTGGATCGAATATGCAGAGACATTGTCAAAACTTTTCGCAGGTAACGACGAAAAGGCAAGACAAATAATTTTGAGTAAAATAACCGATCCAAATCTAAAAATGTTTTTAAGTTTGGAATTAAGAAATATTGGGCAAAAGAAAGTCGATGAAAAGAAGGATACTACAGAATCACACAAGGATCAACAGCCACAATAGCGCAAAAATAAATAGAAAATAGTAAAATTTGAACAAAATATATGTATGTATATATGTATATTTGCCTCCCCCCTAACCCTAAGCTTAAGTAGAATGGTATTTTTTTCCATGTTCAGTAGCTAATAAAATAGCAAAGTTTAATAATGAAATATAAAGAAAACTTTTTATGCGGTTTTGTTTGCTTGATACTAAATCGTGGTAGAGTACTAAATTTGCCATTCTCTGAAAGGCGTAAATTGGAAAGAAAAGTCGAAAGACCGAGTTAAAAAGCCGTATTGTTCTCTTTATTCTTGCAAGAAAATGCTAGACAAGAGGTGTAGTATACTTACGGTGACCAGATTACTGCGGCCAAAAATCGGGACATTTCTAAAGCATCGAATCCAAACATTAAATTTTGTTTTTAGCATAAAAAGGCTTAATACAGTTTTATTTAAAACAAAACAAAGAGAAAAAAATTTAAAAATGTTTCATATATTTTTTATAAAACTATAACTTACTATCTAAAAGAAAAACTTGAAAATCAAAATTTGTAGAACATTTATAAAAATTCGACGAATTTGAATAAATATTCATCACAATTTGAAATATTTTAATCAGATTTTCTAGAATTGTTTTGAGTATGAAGTTTTGTAGCCCATTTACATAATTATATGTAGTACATATAATAAAGTGCAAGTTGGAAGAAGCTTGGACTTATCATTGATTTTTGGCAATTTTTTGCTCGCTCATTTTCTTCCATACACAGTATGTTTAAAAATTTTTTTGTATCGAGAAACGTGCGGCCAAAATGCACTTCCACCGTTCCTTACCTTTCTGCGGTACATCTAAAGGCTAAGCTTAGCCGGCAAGGTCTTAGAACTCTAACTGGCTACCTGACAGGACACTGAAAGTTAAGGTACAATTTGAATAAAATATTTGTGTTGAAAAATCACTAAACCATATTTCACGGCAATTACAGTACAACATTTTATTTAAAATTATTCATTTATCACACACAGGCTTTTTTAAGATAATTAAAAAGAAAATTACGAATTCCATCCAATTTTCAAAGACATTTTTCACTACCTTAAACCAAAAAGTTATCATTAATAAATACAAACAAACGACTAATCTTAGCATTATTGAGTAGACTATCTATGAATTTACTTACGGAAAGCCGTAAAACCGGCAGTGAAATGTGGTTCACTTGGAAATCCAAATGGAATATTTGGCATCGCCGTCCTTGTGTCATAACAGGCNTGGCAATTTTTTGCTCGCTCATTTTCTTCCATACACAGTATGTTTAAAAATTTTTTTGTATCGAGAAACGTGCGGCCAAAATGCACTTCCACCGTTCCTTACCTTTCTGCGGTACATCTAAAGGCTAAGCTTAGCCGGCAAGGTCTTAGAACTCTAACTGGCTACCTGACAGGACACTGAAAGTTAAGGTACAATTTGAATAAAATATTTGTGTTGAAAAATCACTAAACGATATTTCACGGCAATTGCAGTACAATATTTTATTTAAAATTATTCATTTATCACACACAGGCTTTTTTAAGATAATTAAAAAGAAAATTACGAATTCCATCCAATTTTCAAAGACATTTTTCACTACCTTAAACCAAAAAGTTATCATTAATAAATACAAACAAACGACTAATCTTAGCATTATTGAGTAGACTATCTATGAATTTACTTACGGAAAGCCGTAAAACCGGCAGTGAAATGTGGTTCACTTGGAAATCCAAATGGAATATTTGGCATCGCCGTCCTTGTGTCATAACAGGCTTTATTATAGTCATGAACACTGTAGGGGTCATACGCAGAACAGCCATGCGATAATCTAAAGTAATAAGAATTTCAAACTTTAGATGATTCGATTACATTAAAACCTCAGCGATTAGATAAAATTGCTGAAATTGCTAAAATTTATAGCTCAGAATCAATTATTGAAGATTTCCATTACTTGGACGCATTTTTATTTAATTTGTTTGTCAAGTCATGCGCGTCACAAAAAAAAAAAAATAAAAATAAAAACGCACCTCTCATCGTTAATAGAGATTTCCGGCGATGACATACTACCATCATCGCTTTGATAAGTGGTATCACAGATTGTTGCACTCAACTCAGTGACAAAATTTTTATCACTTTCACGTGCGTCGTGATTATGCGTCGAGTTTTTGGCACTGGCATTATTATCCGATACAGTTTCATTGGTTTCAAGATGACCGTAAAGACGTTCGAAAAATTGACGCGGCGATGATGGACGGTTATGTGGTGTTTTACCACTTGTCGCCACATCTGTCATCGCGTTATTTTTAGTAAGTATTACGAAGTTGACGGCTAGGACGATAAACACGGCTGATTTTGATTAATCGGAAGCATTAACTATTTGAATATGGATTAGCCACTTAACCGCCGACCGACGTATAATGCAACAACCGGTCTATTAGAGGTTCTCAAACTGAATGAACTGATGGGAAAGAACGTTTAAGCACTTCGGTTTTCAAACTGCAAACTATTTGTGACTTGCCCGTATCCTCAGGACTTTTACTTCCGCTGCCTGCGCCTATTGCGGCAAATAAAAAAAAAACGTTAATGAGTGAAGTGCTTTTTACACAAAAGAGCTCAGCAGCGGCGACCAGTGCAGTGCTAAGCGTACAGGTTCTGTTTGTATTGGTTTCATTGCAAACTGGTACACCTACATATCCATATCCATACATAGGCATGTATGGATGTGGCTGGACGCCGCTGTCGCTTTGAATTTACGCACACGCTTTCGTCTTCACTACAATCAAAGTTCGACAAAATTTTAATCATCTGCGAAGTTTCGAATTACTTGCAACGTTAAATTAAAATTAGCAAAAAAACGGGTAAAAAATTGATACATATTTGCTATAGTTGTGTGTATGTATGTACGTACATACATATGCTTACATACATACTTATGTGCATAATTGATAGCGTGGGAGATGTTTATGCATGGGTATGTTGTGTAGTAATGTTTTTGTTGTTGTTGTTATTATTAATCAGCATTTCAGCTGCGATTGGCTACTGTAGNCATACACATACATACTTATGTGCATAATTGATAGCGTGGGAGATGTTTATGCATGGGTATGTTGTGTAGTAATGTTTTTTTGTTGTTGTTATTATTAATCAGCATTTCAGCTGCGATTGGCTACTGTAGGACGGTTTCACCCCTAATACAAGTTAATAACAGGAAGAGGAAACACAGAGAAAAATAATCTCACGATTTTTATTTGAATTTTTAAGACAGATATACCAAATGTGTGCACTTGTCGCTACCATGTCAAACTATTGAATGTTCTAAAATGCTTTTTCATGTACGACACCTTGCGTATGCGTTTCGAATGATAAGTAAGTTGGCAAATCGTCTAATCTTCTTAGAAGCAGAAGATACTGACTTTAACAAAGTGTCGAATACCACAACAAAGTGTCCTAATGACGACAACATTTTACACAACATTTTTTTTTTGTTCTCCTGAAAAGTACCAATTTTCACATTCGATCGTTTGACATGGTAGCGAGGATATTTTCAATGATCTATAAAATTTAGCAGTAAGCTTTCGTCGCATGATATGCTGACTGATATACTGGTGTTGGCCGATTATCCGGCTGGTCTAAAAATTACACGGGTAAGAATTGTCAAACTTATTCAAGAGTATTTGCGATTGTATAAAAATGAAATAGGAAGTTTTTTGCTTTATTTTTAACAGACATCCTTTTTAATGTTTTTCTTTGCATTGTTCATAAACTGAACAATGGTCTATGTTATGTAGTTTGACTATTGTCAATTAAATCGAATGCTTTGTATTGCGTGCGCTCCACGTTTTTCATTTTCAATCTCATAAATTGTTTTGCTAAAATTTCAAAATCAAAAGTTATCAACACAAATTCTATGGGACTGCGTAATATTATTATCTAAGTTTTAGTCCATTTATTTATTTTATATCAGTTCACATTTGCAAGAATCTTTTTTTTTCTAGTCTTTTGAGGGCCGTTTCCTCAAGTATTTTTTAAAATGTATTTGCCTCTAAAACACATTTTACAGAACAAAATTAGTGTTACACAAAATTTTACGGTGTACTAAAATTCCCTTTTCACCATGCGTATTCATGCATATGTACATATTTTGCGCCTTTAGATATGCCACTACTACCCGTTGTTTCCGCACACGCTTTACACTTTCACACACACATGCCGACGTTTAATATTTACTTGCATTTAGCAAGGCCGGCAAGTTAAGGTTTGCTCCGCCCATTTTGTAGGATAAAATACATATACAGACCAGTGTTGCCAGAAGTACAGTTTTCATAAATTGTCAGAAAAATTTTCACTTGAAGTTAATTACAACAAAATATAACTCCATACAAAAAATCATTGCGTAATATATATACCTATTTGAAACATAAATCATATGTATATATATGTAAGTAAACAAAAGTTTCCCTCTCCACTTTCCCTGCTTGCACATTAACAATTCACAATAGCGGAGTTTCTTCACTTAACAGCATTACTCATTAGTTAGCGTATTTTTTAACCGACCTGGCTGAGCTCGGATAAATAACCGAGTTTGTGTTATTGCTTTGCGTGTATTTCGTCACTTAAGCGAGTGTTCTTTTGTAGCTTGGTTGTAAAAGAATGCACACTATGTATGTACAAATGATTACAAATTAAAGTAACTCACAGCTTTAATTTTAATCAATGATTTTTTTTCTGTTGACTGTTAAAGAACACTTTTCTGTTATGAAATATGCTAAAGTATGTGTTTTGTATTTAAATTTAAAAAGTATCTAGTAACTCGTTTTAATTCTAATTGATTTCACTAAAAAAACAATAATATAATAGGGGTCCTCATTTAAAGTGATAAACTGCTGATAAACTTGATAAAATGATCAATATGTCATTTTGATAAATGAACTGTCAAACTTTGTATGGAAATCTATTTAAGCAGAGTTTATCACTTTATCAAACGTTTTGGGTGGATAAATGTATAAATTTCAGCAAAATTCAACCCTGACAGGTTGCCAGCTGGCACCTTGTGCTATGAACACATAAAATGCAAATAAACAATTTACGATATAAGAATGAAACGTAACTAGCCATACAAGTTAAATTATAAACAATTGTATGCAATTATTTACCCCGGTGCGTTTATGAAACAATGCAGATAAATTGATAAATTTAAGAAATTTATCCCTTTATCACTTTAGATGAAATCCCTAAATACGACAATTTCTCTTAACGAATTTTTATCAATTGAAGGATTCACAGGTGACGTAAATGTCGTATCGTTGTACGTCGTAAGCTTTGAAATATTAAATAAATGCTTGGAGAACTTGAAACGACTACCAACTATTATTTAATACTGGAAAAATTTATAATATGACTTCGATGGTACCTAACACACCCCTTTAATATATTTTTTAGGCGTTTAAAGTTTTGCGACATACAACAATACAATACTTATGATACTGTTGTGCACTGTTGTGACTACAAAACTAAAAACACCGTCGAATTTCTGTAGATGAGAAGAGTTTTATGGTTTCAAAATTGGTTGAAAATTACAGCTAAAATCGTCGTTTAAAAAATTCCGTTTTTATGTATGGTTGTTGTTGCAACCTGTTCAAACTGAGCTGTTTTCGCATTTTGTTTTACTTCGTATTTGAAATTATACTTCGAAATAAAGATAAATATGAAGGTGAAGAAATAAATGATAACGATGAAGACAAAAAAGAGAAGGTAAAAGTGATGATATAGACGAAAATGGAGGCAATGAGAAATACATAAGAATTAGGGTAATTGAATTGAATTTTTTCGATAGCTATACAAGCTTTATTGAATCATCGAAGTTTATAGTTATCGGAATTTATCCATGCTAATTAAGTTACCGCAACATATCGAATTATTCAAATTGATCAATGTTGATTGAGTTGTCGAAACTTATAGACACAGAAACTTAGTTGTTGAAGTTTATGGGATTTATCGAAAATTGTCAAGCTAAAGAAATATATGAAGTTATCGATATTTATTGAATTATCATTATTTATAGACTAAACGAAATTTATCGAGTTATCGTAATGCGCCGAGTTCTTTCAACTTACAGAGGTATCGATAATTATTGATCTACGGAAATCGGTCGATTCATCGAATCTAAGTTTATGGAATTTTCAAAATATATTGATTTATCGAAATTTCAAGGTTATCTAAGTTTATCAAGTTATCAATGATTCTCGAATTTTATCGTATTAACAGAATGAGATATATGGGTTGTCGGATTTTAGTGGTTTTAAAATTCATCGAGTTATCGACATGTATCAACTCATTGAAGTTTATCGATAAACTGGGATGTATCGGGTCAATTCCAAATCCTGCCGAAGTCCTCCAAAGGCCTTCAAAGATATAACAAATCGTAGTCACGTTTTAATTCCAAAGCAGAAGATTTTCCGGTAAGCTACTTTTCACCTTATAAGTTGTGCTACGTGTTAAGTTAGAAAACCTCTCCAAGACTCCTAAAAACTAGAAAAACTGACAAAATAGCCAAATATTAATATTTAAATAATTAAGCTGGTTGGGTTATTACTGAAAAACAGCTGATTACTGAAATTGATACAAAGTACAGAGCGGTACTAAAAAATTAAAAAGTACAGGGTAACCAAAAGAGAATACATTTAAGCAGTGTTGCCATTAGGTGCAATCCCGTATTCCTCGGACTCGGACTAGTAAAACTGTCAAAAAATAAAAATTCGCTCAGACAAAGAACGTAAATGTATAAGAAGCGACAACTCGTTAAAGTCGGCGAGTGAGGTCTGAAAGGTTGAGATCATGATTCAATAATACAAGGTTCGATAAACTGACAGTTGCCTCTCTCGCACCGCTCCCTTAGCAGTGGCACCGTGTTGCTTCTTTGCAAATTTACATGGAAATAGTGTAGCTTTGGTGTGAAATAATAGTATAAGCTTTTGTGCAATATGTTTATTTTTATATGCATATGAAGCATATTTAACTGATGAAAACATAAGCATTGGATGTTTACATCAATCTCATAGTAGTCTTATTTTAATTTTGAGTCATTTTGCAGTTTTTATACGGCTAAATAGCATATAAATTACGCAATTCACGTAGATATATCAATATTACGTTCAACATTCCGTTTAAAATGCCAGATTTCCTGCAAATACATTAGAATTTACGAAAGGAACTTCACTACTAATTGCCTACTTTGCGTACTTTTCTACTACCATTTTCGCAACAAGGGATTGCATTCTTGCCCTTTCTCTGTCCTTCGTAAATGCAACCTTTTGTAAGGGAGTGTCAAACCGCAGCTGTCAATAATTATCTAACCTTGTATTATTGAATCATG
>NW_016161342.1:49532-52606 GCF_001687245.7 Rhagoletis zephyria
TTGTCAGTTTTTCTAGTTTTTAGGAGTCTTGGAGAGGTTTTCTAACTTAACACGTAGCACAACTTATAAGGTGAAAAGCATGATTCAATAATACAAGGTTCGATAAACTGACAGTTGCCTCTCTCGCACCGCTCCCTTAGCAGTGGCACCGTGTTGCTTCTTTGCAAATTTACATGGAAATAGTGTAGCTTTGGTGTGAAATAATAGTATAAGCTTTTGTGCAATATGTTTATTTTTATATGCATATGAAGCATATTTAACTGATGAAAACATAAGCATTGGATGTTTACATCAATCTCATAGTAGTCTTATTTTAATTTTGAGTCATTTTGCAGTTTTTATACGGCTAAATAGCATATAAATTACGCAATTCACGTAGATATATCAATATTACGTTCAACATTCCGTTTAAAATGCCAGATTTCCTGCAAATACATTAGAATTTACGAAAGGAACTTCACTACTAATTGCCTATTTTGCGTACTTTTCTACTACCATTTTCGAAACAAGGGATTACATTCTTGCCCTTTCTCTGTCCTTCGTAAATGCAACCTTTTGTAAGGGAGTGTCAAACCGCAGCTATCAATAATTATCTAACCTTGAATCATGCTTTTCACCTTATAAGTTGTGCTACGTGTTAAGTTAGAAAACCTCTCCAAGACTCCTAAAAACTAGAAAAACTGACAAAATAGCCAAATATTAATATTTAAATAATTACGCTGATTGGGTTATTACTGAAAAACAGCTGATTGCTGAAATTGATACAAAGGACAGAGCGGTACTAAAAAATTAAAAAGTACAGGGTAACCAAAAGCGATTACATTTAAGCAGTGTTGCCAATATTAACCTTTCCTGACCAAATTTGGTCGCTTCTTTTCCATTTTGTAGGTTGGTAGGCAAAGTAAGCTTTTGGTGGGATAGTTCAATTAAGTTTTGAAATTCTTAATTATAAAAATATATATTTCAAACATCATTTGCAAATAAATATTTGCCTTTTGTACCATTTAAATATTTGCCAATCCTGCTTTAAAAATAAGAAACCTAATTGGTTTGGTCACTGATGGAGCCAATGTTATGGCCGGAGACTTGGGCGGACTGAAAACATAATTGAGTACAGAAACCGATTTATTTTATGTAAAGTGCGCATGCCTTTCACCTAGCCTTTGCTCAAGCTATGCTTGAAAAAAAAATTGCCGAAAAGCATTGGGATACTGTGCCGCAACATATATAGCTTCTTTACCCACAGCCCTAAGAGGATACATGAACTGAAGGAATTTCAGGACTACTGTTCGATAAACCCTCACAAAATCTTGGGCATATCTCAAACGCTTTCACTAGCTGAGCAAAGGGCTAGTTTGAAACTTCGCAGACCTGGCCGAAGGAATGTATTGCGTTGCAAAACCAAATGAAATATTTTATTTCTATAGTATATTTGGCCCATAATTAACAATCTTAACAAAGAGTTCCAAGCTGAAAGCTCCCGTTTGCCACACTTATATGCAACTATCAAAGCACACTATATTTTAAATTTTAGTAATTTTATTAAAAAATGTGCGATCAGCAACAATATTAATATTGATTGTAAATATAAAAAAAATCATATTAAAATATCTGACATTTTTATTGGAATAATAGCTGAGATGTTTATGAAAAGTAATGTCTATTGTCCGGAAATTCTTGAAGTTAAAACCAATATATTAAAATTTTACATAGAGTTTTGGGACCAAATGAATTTAAAATTTGATTTCAAGCGTGATGATATAAAACTTTTACAAATAATAACACTGTTAAGGTAGTTCCTAAAGATGATTTACTAATTTTACCCCATTTCTTAAAGTCTTCCATCTCATAGGTTGCTATCCTGATATAATAACCACGGAGTGGAATGTTCTGAGGCTAAATAACTCCATCTCGCCAATTTTGTTTTTAATAAAATTTCATTACCTCATAGCTCTGCGCATGCAGAACGCAAATTTTCAACGCTTTCTAATACTAACTAAAACTAAACTAAACTTGATAAAAACTAAACTAGGAAATAAACTTAAGATTGACAGTATCAATAGCATAATGTTATGCAAAGAACTTGTTAACAAAAATAACCCGCACTATGTGTGGTCAGCTGCTACAGATTTGCATGAGTGATTAAGTGTATATAACTCATACAACCAAAAAATGTTAAATGATCTCATCTGTGCCTGAGAGTGTACCTGCATTTAAGCGAAGCGCACATTGGCGCGATTCTGTCGTTGCGAATCCGCAAGCCCAAAAATTACAACAATGCTACCCATACATTTTAATGCGCTAGTGCACACTTGCACGATTCCGTCCAAGGCGTATTTAACAAGGTGGTGTTGGCCGTATATAAGTAAAAAATTACACTAACAAATTATACGCTGATGTCCATACTGTCATTGGTATGAGTTACAACAAACACATCATTTTGACGTAATGGCCTCCACGGCGAAAAACTCAGCTGTCGCCCCAACACCACCTTGTTTAATACACCTTGGTTCCGTCGCTGCGAATTTTTCGAACATTCAATGTTCTCTATTGACGCGTTCGAAACGCGGCTTGCAGCGTTTTGAAGGCGTCAAAGAAGAAGAAGAAAGGTGTCACAGCAATAAAGGCAAAGAAAAAAAAAACGTGTAATATACAAAAACTAATAAAAACTTTCGTAATAATAGTATTTTGTATGATTTGGGCACGCCGAGTGCGAAAATACACGAAATAAAGGGAAAATTTAGTGAATTGTACATCGGAAATCGACGCGAAAAAATCGCTCAAGTGTGCGCACGTTTGCGGATTCGAAGTTAACAGCCGAATTCGCAACGTATTCGCAACGACAGAATCGCGCCAATGTGCGCTTCGCTTTATTTATTTCTTGTTTGTTTGAAAATGTTCAAAGTACATACTATATGTATGCATGTATGTTTTGTATGCGAAACATTTAATCTTAAATAAATGAATTGCATGCTTTCAGAATGCTTTTTTGTAACTGAAATTGATTTGGTAGGTTGTAAACAAAGAACAGAGAACGTTTAAAACAGAGAAGCAGCAACACGCTACTCGTTGGT
>NW_016161343.1:0-11630 GCF_001687245.7 Rhagoletis zephyria
GCCGCTTCTCTGCGGCAATATGTTGCTGTCTATATAATAGTGTACTATGCATAGTATATTGCCTAGTTGTTGTACAGCAATAATACGTGTGTATGCTGTTATTTAGTTGGCAACATGTACCCGCAACATACAAGCAGACATATGTATGTACATATGTTTGTGCAAATGTTTACATACTCCAGGCGTTGCAATGAGCCATCAAGCGGTAAAATGGCAACAAATGAAGGAATAATGTGAGTGCNTGCCGCTTCTCTGCGGCAATATGTTGCTGTCTATATAATAGTGTACTATGTATAGTATATTGCCTAGTTGTTGTACAGCAATAATACATGTGTATGCTGTTATTTAGTTGGCAACATGTACCCGCAACATACAAGCAGACATATGTTTGTGCAAATGTATGTACCATGTTTACATACTACAGGCGTTGCAATGAGCCATCAAGCGGTAAAATGGCAAAAAATGAAGGAATAATGTGAGTGTACTCCATGCAATATTCGCTTTATTATGTGCAAACGCACACACTCGCATGCATACTCGTACACACTTGCGTATGCTTTTCGCAAATTTGTTTGCAACAAGGAGTAAACAAGCAATCTTCATCTAAGCCACCTCCTTTCCTCAATGCTTCTTCTTCATGCTAAACGTCTTTTTCTTCTTCTTCTTCTTCCATTTGATGCCATTGCATTGCACACATTGGCCATGGTCATGGTGAATTTATGCACAATTTTTCGCGCTTTCAAAAATATTTGCATCATTAATCGCATTCACATTTCACATTTTCAATTCATTGTCAGTTGTCGGTTTGCTATGCGAGTTGGTAAAAGTTTGTGGACATGATGGAAATGTTGATGATTATGGTGACGATAATGATGATAATGGTAGGTGGTGGGTCACAAAAATATGTTGCTAAGGCTTGGTCAGGTTGGGTGAAGATTACTTCGAACTGGGGCACAGTTGGACTACATATAAGTCAAACGATAACTGCTTAGCTATAGCGGAAAACGCTGCGTNTTGTCGGTTTGCTATGCGAGTTGGTAAAAGTTTGTGGACATGATGGAAATTTGGATGATTACGGTGACGATAATGATGATAATGGTAGGTGGTGGGTCTCAAAAATATGTTGCTAAGGCTTGGTCAGATTGGGTGAAGATTACTTCGAACTGGGGCACAGTTGGACTACATATAACTGCTAAGCTATAGCGGAAAACGCTGCGCGATAAGAAGGAAGTTTTGCAGACGGCAGATATGGCTACCGGTAAGCTCCTTCGGGCCGATTAAAAAATCGACCGCAATATTGCAAAATCTGGGCAGCTTAAGATAAGCTGTTGGGATTATTTCTCCACGTCGTCCTCCAAACAGCTGCGACAGTGGGCATTCAATGTGATAATTAGTCTAACCGCGTGAACTCCAAACGTGCAGTATCCTGTCAACACCCACCGGAATCAAGAGTTGGGGTATTGTGAGCCCAAAAAGATATCTTGCACCTCTCCGGTCCAGCTTCGGCCAGAAAGACCTTGCTGTGCTAACGCGTGGTCCATCCTTCCCAATGAGGTCCACATATGATCAGCGGTACTACCACTGTATCTTTTCTCAGTGGGACCGACTCGAGTGAACCCAAGACTTTGATTGCCGTTTGGCTATCATAATGTATATTCACTTCACTTCGCGAATACCAGCAATGCAGACTTAATAATTGGCGAAAGATGGCGCGGACATAAAATCAGGTGATCTGCCAGTGACAGCCAAGCTGCTCTAAAGGCCTTCGAAACCGCTCCCAGCTTTTCAAAGACAGTCTATGAATGTAAGTTGGGGCTGAACTCGGTACAAGGTAGAATGAGCTTGAACTTGTGTGGATGCCAGGGCATTACGGTGTTCAGTTAAAACGAACGGCTGATAAATTGGCGAACTGCGGTTCTCTGGAGCGTCCAATTGGACCTGAGCCAATTTTAGCGCCAAGTATAGCGGGAACGATCGGTTACATCAAGGAACTCATGTGAGCCGTTGGTGTGGTTTTGTCAACTGCAAAACAACAGGTGTTTCCTGAAAGGGCTCTGTACAGGTTGGTAGCAAAATTCCTTCTCAGACAAAGAAAAATTGATCTACGAGACTTGATAGGACATAGCACAATCCATGGCAACGACATATGGGCGCCATAGGCTTCATCAACGATCCGAGAACATTTTCTCTGCCGCTGCCCGGCCTTCGTCCGGTCGGATTTATTGATAATGGACAAGAAACATTCACTTTCCCTCAACAAACTGCTAAGATCTCATAACGGAGCTGGTAAGTTTGCAGAGTGGCAATGAATTTCCAACCCACCTGTCCAAATCCTGTCGCTAGGTCTTAAATAAGTACAATGGGAGATACTGCCTGAACGAAGGAAAATTGGTTTTGGATTTTCCGGCCACCTGCAATACCATGCCAACAAGTTGTCGGGATGAAGACGAGGTACAATCGATTAACCATCCTTTATGTTAATACTCAGATGAGGTGAATCAAGCACTTGTGTTCTCGATTTTTCATCAGATTGGTAGAGAAAACAAGAGTGAAACTATCAGACCTCTGAAAATTTATCTGGGACAGTAAGTAGGATTAACAGACACTATAATAACTCTGTTTAGCGAGTAGGTGAAGCATAAGCATAAAGACACGCCTTACATGCCTTTCCAACCTAACCCAACCTAAAGAATTACGATAATTCATTACAACGATACTCAAGAGGAAATCACCTGTTTAAGCGTTACAAAGGAACTTGAAAACCGAAACAACTACACACATATCTAATTAAATGCATACCAATTAGTTGTTGATTGTAAATTAATTAAAATGATCATAAAATTGGAAATCAGTAGAAATGGAAAATAAGAATGCCAAGGTGGTGTTACTAAAATATTTAAATAATGACATGAAAAATCATTTAATGTGCCTACATATTTTAAAAATCACACAGAAATTACGGAAAAAATATGTTAACAAGTTGGAATAGTAAAATTAGTTAAAGTTGAGATTGAAATTTGTTTTGTTCACAGGTTCATAGTGGCTATACAGCGGCGAGTCTACAACAAACAATTGAATTTAAGAATAAATTAAAATAAATACTAATTGTAAAAGTGATGGGTGTAAAGTTATATATTTTATGCATATGAGTATGTGCATGAGTATAAAAACGGTGTTTTTGTGGTCAACGAAATTGTACAAGGCATTAATGGGCTGATATTTTATACATTTAAAGTGCATGCATGCATGTAGTACATATATGCATGTAAATGCATACAATGTAAACCAACAACAATTCCCAGTTGGGCAAGGAATGCTTTAAGGGTCCCTTGGCATACGCGTACTAGGCCAACGAGTGATTCGGCTGATCAGCGGCATTTATGCATTCATGTTTTTCATTCATTCAGCGGTAATTTTCATTCACATACATACATGCATACTCATATATCTACCAATAGGCGCATTAATTAACGTGCATTATCTGTGTGTATGTCAGTGTGCTTAAAGGCCCAGTCGGAATCGAAGTAATGCATTACATGCCTGATAAGTAGTGTCATGTATTTCTTATGAGTTCTCGATTCTATTACTGTCAACTATGTAATCAGCATTCTCATGTATCGAAAAAGTCCCAAAAATTTCATATTGAATCACTTTCATTTCTCGGTACTAGGTAATGCAAAATTGAATGCCCCACTTTTTTTGGGACATTGCCGTGGGGGAAAAATGCAATTACGAATGTGAAAAGGCTTGTCTTACTGATTATTTTTTTGATTACTATACATAACATTTTCCCATTGGGGGTTTATATTTTCTATAAAATATGTAAATACATATGTATGCGTTTGTTGTCTGCTTTATTATTTTTGTTTTTTCCTTAGTCTCTTATCGCTCGGTCCTTCTGTGCGTTTATCAAAGCTATAACTTACATTGCATGCGATAAGAATGAAATACACTGATTACCACAAGAATAACAATTACAATACATTATCGGTAGCGATAAGTGAAAATATATGTATTTATATAGGTAAGCTTACATACATATGTAGGCATGTACATTCAAACTTTAAATAAGTATTTATGCTTGCACGTGGCAGGGACTTAAAGCCGAAATTAATATTCCCTTTAAATGTGGGAAAACTGAAAATATTTCGAAAACGATTGGTATAGGCTATCAAGTGGCAATTTAAAATTATTTTAAAATGTGTCTTGTTTTTTATGCACAAGCTTTGAAACTTTATGGCAAGATTTACTAATAAATAACAACCAAAAATAGCAAATATTAAAACTGATACATACTATTAAAGGCCTAACCATTAACCATTTTCCGAAACTGTAAGCAATGACGAAGAAGCCACACGTTTGGCTGTGGTTAACCAACATTTTCACGTGCATTTCGTATGTACATATTTATGCCCATAAAGTCGGACTTTTTTTGCTCTCACAAGTGGCGCATTTGTCCTAAGGCCCAATACGCCCGGGCCAATATGGAAAAAAATACACTGATGGTAACAACACACGCACGGACCAAAAATAAATACGTGTTAACGTAATATATCGACACTTAACCCTTAAAAACTATAGGGTTGTAAAAGCATCCAGGTTTAAGGAACTTTATAATAAACTAGTGAACCCGCATGGTATTAAAACGCCAAAATTTAATTTACCTTTTTAAACAGGTGAAACCCTATTCAAAAACCCAAAAAATATTCCTAATGATTCATCTAAGCCATTTCCGAGTGATGAGAGGTCTCGCATGGCGTCGGTTTTCGTTTCAACAAATTTCAAATCTCCGTGTACCCCTAACTTCTAGCTTCAAAAAATAAAACCTTATTGCACGTCCAAGTAGAATCCCACTTCTTTAATGTTACTTCTCATTTTGTAAATTCGAAACAACGGTGCAGGTGTGATGAACTTCAAAAAAAAGGCAACCCTAATTAAAAATATTATCAGCCTAAGGGTTTCTTAAAAATCGTTCACTTAACACTAATATTTCGATATTTCATTTATGTAGGTCGTGTATGAGTAAAACAAATTTGACTTTTCAAACAGGTGGCAACCCCTTTAAAAGTATTTTCAAACTTAAATCTTTTTATCATCTGGCATTGTTATACATATTTCAATTAACTGATGAATTAAGTTGAATTTGATTTTTCAAGGACATGGCATCTCTCCTAAATACAGTTCAGAAATAAGTTATTTTCAAACCCATTTCGATTGATACCCATCTTCTGAAAACCCACTTAGCTTATTAAATAATTCTGAACCCTAAAAAAATTCGCTACAGGTGTACGTCAGTACCAGTATGTAGCAAATCCAGAGCTGTCCTACACTCCTCCACGCTTTCTGAGCGAGTGCTGCGCGATAGGAGCCCCTTTGTCACAGCTTAAGCTTCGGTGTAAAGATTCACCTGTTTATTTATTAGGTTGCTGCTCAGTGGCTTCACCGCTCTACTTATCAACAATATTTCCGACTGAAAAATACTGCAGTAGTTCAGCTGTGGAGACCGAGCTTCCCGCGGACGACTGCCTCTACTACGCATTTCTGCACCCTTCTGTATAGACATTCACCGAGCCAGAACTCTTCGTGTCCCCACGCCAGCTTTCGACCTCTATTGTAACAACGAAGTTCCCCCCAAATTGCAGATTCGGGATCATGTAGTCAATTCGTTTTTGTAAAGTTGAGGCTATACAACGACTATTACTCTTATACAAAACTTATTTGGATGTAGCTCGTACTAAAGATCACATATGGGTTCCAAAGTACTTATGCTGGGGTAACTTCCGTGTCCCCGATTTGTTGCTATGGAGCGAGGGGTAGCTAATAAATAGGTAAACCGCTTGATACCAACATTGGTATGGTGACAAGACAAATATTCAAAATGGAGATGAGCAGCTAAAAATAACACATCATCCGCAAAATGTATGCCGGCGTCTTAGACAAAACGCGCAGCGGAAAAAGTGTTCGAATGAATAGAATAAAAAAAAATTAAGATAAAAAAGACCTTAATGCAAAAATTGCAAAATGTACGCTGACATTGAGCGCTTCAAATGAGAAGATGCGCGCCGCCGCTGCGGTGTGTTTGTGCCAAAAACGCGATGCGAATGCGAACAAATGCTAAGCAACAAGAAACGTGGCAACGTGAGCAACAAAAATAATAATAACAAAACGAACTACAATAACAACAACTATGTATAATGCGGTCTTCTGTAATGATATTATGGTTGAACGGTGGCTATTGCACGCGTTACTTGCAGACGCCGCCGCCACCTCATTATAACATTGCCGCGGTATGGCGCGTTTTTCTCTCTTTTGTTTTTGTCGTTGTACTCTTGTTATATTATGGCTGCAGTGCGAAGCGCACAATTGCAAAAATGGTGATGTTACAATTGCTTACTGGCCAAGGTGTATGCGCTGGCATTGGGCACTTCTTCGTGATGATGGTTGGTGCGCATGCGCAGTCGCATAAAGGGACAAAGTAACAAAGTAATAAAAAACAAACCAAAATAACAAGAAAGCGAATGCGCGTTTCAACTAAAAATACGCGTTGTGCCTACGCGCCACCGGCGTAATTGTGCATGCAACAAACTGGCTTTTGAAAACACACGCTTCCACGCCACGCCAGTGGATGGATGGTTGCCGATGTTGGCTGCAGTTCGACAACGTAGTAGTCAGACAGTCAGCCAGCGTAGCAAACGGACTGCACGTCAGGCAGTCAGTTAGCCGGACTGGCCCATCAAGTTGCGCCGCAATAAACGTCAAAATGCAGCCCATTGCTGTCCATTTCATCAACGTGTGAAATAAATCACTCAAAGTGCTGAAGATCCATTAAAAGCAGCGCACCGCAACCAGGCGCAATGGAGCAATGTTGCTAACAGGGGCAAGGGACAAAAATCAGCGAAAGGGGAGTATAGGCCGTGTAAAAAAGCGAGCCGGTATGTGCCAGCCGCTTTGTGCGCTCCGATGATGCGGTTGGCGCGGAGTGCGCGCATGCGCTGTACGGTGATACCAACTTATGAAAGAAGGACGACAGTGCGGCAAGAAGCAACGACTAATGGGTCGGAGAGGCGGTTGAGGGTAAGTGTTGCGCAGGCATTGGGGTAAATTTGCTGGGCAGTAGGTAGGTGTGCGTGTGTTGTTGTTATTGGGTTGTTTCTTCTGCTCCTTCGCTTAGCGATGTTTGGTGTTGGTTGTCATTATTGTTGTGCTGCTGGTTCACTTGTTGTACGCTTTGCTATTGTCCTTGTTATTATTTGCTGACTGCAATTTAACTGCGCTTCGTTGTTGTTGCGCTGGCACTTTTATGTTGCTGCAACTGAAATAAAATTATGCTGTAGGCGCAAAGTTGTTTTGTTCTTTGGCTCTGTGGCTCTGGCTGTTGCTGTGGCAAAGAAATACATAACGCAAGCAATTTGGTTTTGGAATAACAAAAAATTACTTAAAGTGTTGGAAGAGGAGCGAGCGAATACAAAAACAACACCTGCCCGAAGGTAATAAATAAAAAAGAAGGGTAGACGCGAAATGCGCCGCTGCAAATAATAAAGTGTAAAATTAGTGGACAGTGGGTTCGTTATTGAGTGCAAAGCTTCCTTTTACCAACAGTCGGCGTGCGACATTGCACTAGTAAAGTGAGATTGTACTTCTTCCAGTCCGTGCTTGCGTTTTACTCTGAGTATTTTCCTTATTAAACCTAGACTCGAGCACTGCAGGTACTGGATTTAGCCGCTTTGGTGCTGAGTCGCACTCAGACCACAGGTGTTAACCAACACGAAAAACGTCTTTATAAAATGAACCTGCACCCTTATCGCCGTAAGAAAGCTGTTTAAACCCTTTAAAACTAATTAGCATATCATTTGATAGTTGAAAGACTGGGTTACCTTCGTTGAAACATCTAATAGACCTCGTCAGGACCTATACTGAGATAAGATTTTAGTTACGTCAACATCACGCAAGCTTAATCTCCAAATCCTTCGTCTTCTTATCCAGTTCCAACATTGATAACGACGTCAGAAGCGTTTGTTTGCATCCTAGCAGCAGCCCGTGAGTGGCCTACACACTTCATCTAGTAGTACCGTCACAAATAAATCAAAAATTTTTCTGAACTGCCGCCGATCTCTGCAAGAGATGTCTAAACAGAACATTCTAAGCACGATTTGGGTTCCCGGTCATAGGGATATAGAGAGTAACTGCATGGGTGAACGAAATGGCCAGGGAGGTTCGACCAAGCAGATTCTTTCGGATAGAGAACGCGAGCGAGAGATGGATGCATACTACGACCTGTCGATTTTCTAAGCAAACTTGACCTAAGTGAGATCGAAAAAGTTCTCGAAGCTTGTATTCTCTAAAACGAGAGGATATGTCTCAAACAATTGAATGACGTATAATGGCTCGAAGAGCCTTACCATTTATACTGCAAAAGTTGCAAAAACTACGAGGAGGAGGAGACAGTTTTCCACCTTCTCTGTAACTGTCCGGCATTATCAAGGAACATATTGCGTTTTCTGGGTTCTTCTTTCTTTAATGACCTTGACAAATTGAAAGACTTAGATCCTAGATGCCTGTCGAGCTTCGCTAAGGATTCGAAATGACTCAGCAAGGGGGAGTGAAAACTCTTAGTTGTGGCATCACAATGGGCCCTAACTGGTGGCCTATATGTGTTCCTGCGTGGCAGTGACAGCCAAAGCTACCTACCTACCCTGAGGTTCTTTTTGAACGCAGACAATACCCGCAAGTTATGCAGTGGTGGACAAAAATTGCCATATCATAATAATGCAAGCTCTGCCGGACATCGTATCTTCTTTCGCTGAATAAGCCACTTCGAAGGAAGCACAATAACTTTACCGTTAGAAAGTTCCTCAGAAACCCTCATAGGTACAAACAGTCTGTAGATCCTTAGGGTATTTATAAATCCAAATACTACTTCGGAGACTGTTACCTGATTAAATTCGCTAACATTGGATTCCAGGACTCATCGGTATTGATGGCAACGAAGCCGGGAACGCAGTAGAAAAATCAGCATGTACAGCTACTGTAGTAGCAGACAATACTGCGGATCCATCCAATAATGGCCTAACTATAGTCCTCACTACTACTCAACCATAAATCGAAATATCGCTACGCCAATATACCGGCAAATGTTTGGAAAGGCTTTGGCCTTCTTGTTAATGAATCATTATAATAACAGTATTTCTCTGAACACGAGATTGTAGAGAAGGAAATATATTTACTTGACATAAATAAACTCTTTTCTCGGTGTACCAAAGACCCGGCTTTCACTGCTGTATTGAATTAGTGTCCGATTTCTTTGTGTCTTGGAGATAGGATGTGCTTGATTTTACCCTTCCAATGCGAAATTTAAATAAAAAATTTACTTGACTGATTGTGACCTAAGATACGCTCTGCACAGGCGAATAATGAGACGGTGTTTAATCTAACGGCTGCCCTTTTGCACCTCTCCGCACCGTAGAACAAGAAGCTCGAAAGTTGAAACATTCAAAAAAATTTCTTAACCGGGCTCACAAAACGAATACTGAGATTAATTAAGATATCCATCGCTGCGGGCAAAAAGAGTACAAAATGCTAATTGAAAGTGCAGAAAGGGTTTCCTTTGAAGTGTACTGCACTGGTACTGAAACATTGGTCCCAACGGCTACTGGTATGCTATTTTTTTCAATGAAGGTTTTGAGCTCCTTTTGGCTTTCACGGCATCGCTAGCAATGGTTTATACATATACCAAAATCATGGTAGCTCAAGCTTGAGGCTTATAAGCATGATGTCCTTCTTGCTGAAATGCTTGAGGAATCTGGGGGGTTACTCTGTAATGCGATGCGAAAACAAATAATTCTTCTATTCTCATATAAACAATTTAAGAGTACCGTTTCTTTCTTCGTGATCCATTGATCGGATATAACCAAATTAATATGGGACCACCTGGTACCTCAGAGGTGGTCCCATATTTAAAAAAAGTTATGGGAATCGGTTAACGTGGCCCCAAGTTACGAGGTAACATACATAAAAAAATTAAAAAAAAAAAATATTCCGACGAATTATAACCTCCTCCTTTTTTGAAGTCGGTTAAAAAAAGAAAACTTTAAATTTATTTCAATGCATAGATTTTCACATTTTTTATTTTTTTAGCTACAATTTACTAGCTCACACGACACTGTAGGCTGCACTTATTTTTGTTGTTTCCATAATTTTTACTTTTGCATATTTCCCCTTTGTAATTTTGAGATTTTTTACATTATTTTTTTTTCAATTCCAGCTAGCAGCTGTTTGGCGGTAAGCGTTATTGGCGCAGCTAGTTCCCGATTTTTTTTTGCGTCGCACAAATACATATAGAGCAGAAAATCCATTACTTAAGCCAGTAAATTTGGCTGCTGCGCTTGCTTGTTGTTAAATGTATTGTTATTGTTGTAAAGTTGCACTTCAATATTGGCTGGTCGGTCGGTTAATGCTTTTGCGCTTTTACCATTTTACGCTTCACAGACGCTCACTACAAATAAATGCCTTACCACCCCACCTCTTTCCTTTCCTTCTGCGCCACCAATAGAGCTAGCTTACTGGCAATTTCTTGTATTTGGATAACTTGTTTCCGTACCTTGCTGCATTTTATAACTTTTCGTCATCACTTCTCTTCCAAGCATCATTTCCGTTGTGCCTTCTCTTCTCATGCCATATACATACTACTTATTTCTTTAACTTCTTTAACTCATTCCTAGCCATTTTAGTGCCAATTCTTGCCGCTAATATTTGCCGGGAACTAAAGCTGGAGTTACTACTTTTTTATCACTGCTAAAAACGAAAATTGCGAAAATCGTAAAAAAACAACAACAACAGCGTTCGTGTTGGTAGTAAACGTCATATCCTTTGCGCATTTTGAAAAAGTTGGCAGACTGCTTTAAACTGCAAACTGGAGATCGATATGAATGAAGCAGTCGGAATTGTTAGTAGCAAAATGCCTAAAACAAAAGCAAGGCCGATTGTTTGCGCCACAAATAGAGTGGATTTGGTGTGGTTGCAGTTTAGATTTCATTTTGTGATTGGTTTAAAATTAAATTGTGTGTTTGTTGAAGCTGGAAGAAATCAATTCAGTCTTTCTAATTTAAAAAGAAAATTTTTCTTTGGAAATGCGAGAAATCAAAACCCCAGAAATGGACTGTGTGCTGGACTTGGAACCCGCTACGTAAAAACAACTGAGCAGTGAATAAACTAAAATACAACAAATCATTGCGCCTTCAACGTTGGCGACGCACCTCAAATATCCAGACCATCTATAGGAAAGGTGCCCCTACCCAACTTCTGGATGTCAAAAAATACCAGGCACATATAACCGCAGTTCAAGAAAAGTGATGGACGGAGCATGGCTGCAAAAACTTTTTGGCGTGCGTCATCTATGTGTTAAGGCAGCCAAGGTACGGTGCAAAAATTTGTTATGTGATTTTTGGTTGGAAGTAGACTACGACACTTTATGCCGAGGTTTACCCCCATAAGTACAGTGAACGAGTTGCCACAAATTGCATAGCGCCTACATTCAACAACATCAGCCTAATCTTCCTAATTTCTCTGCATACCCCAACGGAGGGGAAGGACGATTATACCTATAAGCACGAGCAGTTCGACATCGAAAAGCT
>NW_016161343.1:14695-31469 GCF_001687245.7 Rhagoletis zephyria
ACTCATTTTAAAATTGAAACACAAATTTTTCCAAATGGCAGAATTTTTCTTCTCAGTAGTAAGTTCCTTTAAATTCTTTAGGTTAGTTTATTTGGCTCACCCTAATGTATATGCATGCGTTTATATCTCTTTTATGGCTCACATATGGTCAAAAATTAATTTCCAGCTACCTAATACATTTGCTGTTTGTTTAGAAGCAGATTTCATTTATTGGCAGCAGACCAATTTTATAGCAACTAACAACAGCGATGAGGACGACGCCGACGCCGACGACCTATGGCACGGGTAAATGTTTTGCGGTAAGTCAGATCAAAGCAAAAGCAACAGCAAATAACTAAATTAAGTAAAAACAAAAACAATAAAGCGCTAAAAGCAAGAAGGAAACCACTTGTGGCAGATAAGCTGAAAATCTGGCAGAAATTTATATTTTAAACAAACTTAAAAAGCATTCTGACTTTTAATAAGTTGAATGCACGAATAAAAGGAGGAGGGGAAATAGTGTGTGTTTCAAAGAAAAGTGCTTTTCAAACGGATGCTAACTACATATGTACATACATACAAACATAAGTAGCAAATTGTAGAGCAGTGATGTAAGCGGCAAGCGTAATGTTCGGATTTTGTTGCGTGGGCAATCTTATGAAAAGGAAAATTGCGCATGAAGCAGCTTGACGTTGCGTTTGGGAAACTTTTCGAAAGAACAAAAACTACAGCAGTCTTTGCTCATCGATGCCACCTAACTTTTACTTTTGGCAGTAGTGCGTGGAAGCTCGCAAAATTCCAATTGAAAGTGGCCATGTGTGGCATGAAGTGGCTGCTGTCTCTGTGACTGTGGCATACTCATACCTATTTTAGTTTATTGCTTTTGTTTGATAATTTTTGACTTCCACCAGCGGTGATTCCACTTAATATCTCAATTTATGAATTTTCTTGCATGCCTTCAATGGAAATTGCAGTTGTTCAAAGCACTTTTATTTCTTGCTTATTATTTGTTGTGCTGTTATTTATTATTATTATTTTTTTGTTCTTATTTTAGTTATCATTTGCCACTTGAACTGTTGCATCTGTTTCTGTTACTTCAAGAACAGTCGCATTTGTGTTCGCCTTCGCTTTTGCTTTCGATTTTGCTGCTGATGATGATTTATATTTGTGCATTTTGCAACAATTAAGATTTATGCTGATTGCTTTAATTTGTCGCGAGATTTTATACACGCATTAAAGCATGTGCATAACGGTATATGTATGTATGCATGTAATTTAAGTTCTTATAAGTACTCTTCATATATTCTCTGCTTGATGACCCNGCTCGCAAAATTCCAATTGAAAGTGGCCATGTGTGGCATGAAGTGGCTGCTGTCTCTGTGACTGTGGCATACTCATACCTATTTTAGTTTATTGCTTTTGTTTGATAATTTTTGACTTCCACCAGCGGTGATTCCACTTAATATCTCAATTTATGAATTTTCTTGCATGCCTTCAATGGAAATTGCAGTTGTTCAAAGCACTTTTATTTCTTGCTTATTATTTGTTGTGCTGTTATTTATTATTATTATTTTTTTGTTATTATTTTAGTTATCATTTGCCACTTGAACTGTTGCATCTGTTTCTGTTACTTCAAGAACAGTTGCATTTGGGTTCGCCTTCGCTTTTGCTTTCGCTTTTGCTGCTGATGATGATTTATATTTATGCATTTTGCAACAATTAAGATTTATGCTGATTGCTTTAATTTGTCGCGAGATTTTATACACGCATTAAAGCATGTGCATAACGGTATTGTATGCATGTAATTTAAGTTCTTATAAGTACTCTTCATTTATTCTCTGCTTGATGACCTCGATAAATTCCAGCGGCGGTTATTCGCATTAAATGTTGTAAATGAAAGAAAATGCCTTACATATTTAAACAAATAATTTCGCTCTCGTGCTGCAAATAATATGTCTATATAAGGAACGATGGCAAATTTTATTTTAGAAAAACCAAGAAGTTATATCCATAGTCACATGCTGGAGCTATGGTCACAGAAAGTGCGAACAAAGCGGATATCTGAATTTGAGCTGTACGAATTCAGCAAAATTTTCAATTAGAGTGAACTCATGAGAGTATATCACTCAGTCATTTCCAAGGAGCATAATCCCATCGGAAATTAAAAAATACCAGACCGCAAAAATATATTACAAAATTTTCCTACACATACCTTTAGTATACCTTAGTTAGTTAATTTACTTAGTTTGAGGTTGGGTATCACATAACAAGAGATACTGCGATCTGAAAGATCTTTTGTATCTCTTAAAGAGACAGTCGCTAACTCAGTGTGCCCAAGATACCTTTGGCGTTCCTCATGAATCTCAAAAGGGCCTTGGTAGGCGAATTCTTTACAGTGAAGGGTTTTCAAGGTTTCCCAACTCTGTAATCACACACATATTCGGCGCAAGTGGAACCGCAATCGATTGTGACCAATCAGGTATTCAGAAAGTAGCCTGCTGTTATTGCCATTTTCTTAGATATTATCCCTTCTCTTGAGAAGCTAGCCGAAGAGCCTGGCCTGTCTATGGCCCCCACCACTCCCCATTACTTACTGCATTCACCGAGTACCTACTCAGAAATTATTGCTTTCGAAAGGACCAACTGAGACCACAAAATCGTTCAGGTCCCGAAAAGGCAGTTAGCGATCCTTCTCGTGCCAACTTGGCGACGTGTTGTCGTGTTTTGGCTGCTAAAATTTTATAGCGTGTGAGATCAGTATTTGACCAGCTTGGATTTCATTGTCCTGTGTGTAAGTCTGAAACACCGCTTGCCTGTGGCAATTGCAAGTTTGCTGCCAGCTTGAAAGATACTTTCACCTGCTCTCTCCCCCACCCTTGAACCGTCTGTGTACCATGGTACGTTTCTGGGATCAAGTGCAGGGAGTGCATTTCCCAAATATAGGCGATAGGTGAATTTTACTTGGAAGTTTCTGCCAAAGTAGTGGATCACTTTGTTTCCATTGTTTGCATGTCCAGTCTTTAGGGTGGCCGCCGTGGTCGGTGGTCAGAGGTGAGCACTACCACTCTATAGGTTCAGGGTTCGATCCCTTGTCCTAGAAACATAAAAAAAGTTTTTTTCTCATAAAAAAACCTTTCCCGTTCGGAGGTAAAGAAAAACTGTAGGTTCGCCGTAGTGGCGCTCGCTGGCTGATCGAAATACTTTACAATTAGACTGAAATTAGTACGAAAGCGATAGCAGATCTCAGTGAATATGGTCTCACTGGACAAGATAGGTTGCGAATACATATGTACCTTTTACTACTTGTTTGCTATGCTTTGATCAGGCAAGTGCAAGCCCCGCTCAAGGCGGCTACTAATCTAACCTAACAACCAGTGATTTGTCAAATTTGGCATGCGGTTCACCAAAATGTTCATAATAGTTACACAGCTTATTTAGCTCATGATTTTAAGCATGAGAATTAAACTATATNGTCAAATTTGGCATGCGGTTCACCAAAATGTTCATAATAGTTACACAGCTCATTTAGCTCATGATTTGAAGCATGAGAATTAAACTATATGNGCTTTGATCAGGCAAGTGCAAGCCCCGCTCAAGGCGGCTACTAATCTAACCTAACAACCAGTGATTTGTCAAATTTGGCATGCGGTTCACCAAAATGTTCATAATAGTTACACAGCTTATTTAGCTCATGATTTTAAGCATGAGAATTAAACTATATGCACACACTGTTATTTTCAAAATACGCATAATCAAAAATTGTAAAAAATGTGTACACTTTTTGTTATGCAATTTTCATGCTTCTTGCACCCAAATCAATTACCAGCTAACGAACTGCCAATTAAGCTTGCGTACATATGCACATACATACGGGCATATTAATGAAGTGGGTGTATTTGTTTTTCGACATACTTTTTTTTTACATAAACCCATCCATAATATGCAATGAAAAATCGATTAGCAGCTACTGGCACACTTCGAAAGAAAATTGCGGGTGGAAAAAATGCAAATTGTCTACAGCCGAAAAAATAAACTATTCTTAGATTTTCGAAGCCGAAATTTACTGATGGGCGTGTACCTAAATGCCAGCTACACGTACGCAAAAGCAACGAAAAAGTAGCAACAACCAAAAGAGTTAAAATAAAATTTGACTAACAATCACGAAATAACAACTGCATTGCTGTGGCTGGCAGCTGACAACAGCAATAGAGAAAGATTGCATATTTCTGTGTAAAAAAGAAAAGAAAAAAATATATTTTAATTTTTCTCTTGTACTCGTAGGTATGTATATGCGCATACCTTGTTTGAACAAGTAGAGCTGCATTTACAGTTTTTATTTTCAAAAAAAAAAAAGCCACTGTGAGCTTTCAGAATTTCTGAACCGATAACTGTCAGCCTTAAATTAAGTGGTCAAAATGCAGCAAGCGCCAAGTGCTCTGAGTAAAGCTATTGCATTGGCGATAGAGGGCGGCTTGGTAACTGCGCAAATATGTAGAATAGAATTCCTGTAAAAAGCAACAACAAACAAAAAAATTGCTTAAACTGATTGCAATGGTTATTGAGTGAAGTGAAGGCTTAGCTGGCACCGGTACCAGCATCAACTCGAAAACTGCACTGACGAGGTCTCGACACTGAAATCAGCGAGTAATTTTATTATTTAAAGAATGGGAGCAAAATGTGACTATGCGCGCCTGCGCAGTCTATTTTTTTATTTACTTGTCCAAATTGCAAGTGAAGCAGGTGTGCGCGTTGCAGCTTTTGGAGTCGTCGGTGAGGCAGTTAGCCACTGGCCCCATTATGTACTCTATCCACTTAAGACAGCAGATTTGACGTAGTTGCACTTGATTGTTGGTTGTCGGTTGTCGGTTATATACGTACTTACATACATACATGTGTACATATTACATTGAGTGGCTTGTTAGTTAAATTTTTGCTGTTTTTTTTTTTGTTCTGAGGTCCACATGCTCATTCTACATACATTTGATATGTTTGTCCTGTGCCAATTATTATTTTTAGCTGTGCAAGCATTCAGAAATTCTATGAAGTATGAATATCTACATATATGTAGGTGATGAATTTTTATATTTTTAACTAGCGAACCCTACAGACTTTGTTGTGCTAAAATTACTTACTAACCGAACCATGCCACGAAAGAAATAGCATTAATGAAAATTTGCAATCATTAAGAGTTGTGTACCTTTGCACACTATTGTCGGATGTATGCTGCGTTACCGGGACAGTCGTTCCAGATACTTAAAACCATTATTATTTATGTAAATTCTGATTAATTTGGTTACATGACATGATGTCCAAAACTTCAACGATTTCGGTATACTGGATTTTAAAGATTATTTAAAAAATATTAATTTTGATCGAAAATGCCTTTTCAAAACCATTTTTTTAACGGATGGCAACCCTCATTAAACACCTAAAAAATATTCTTAGCATCCAAATTAAAGATTTCTTTCCTTTGGTTTAATGTTTTATTGTCTATAAACAGGTGGCAACCCTCTTCAAAATATTTAAAACTACTACCCTCTTAAACTCTTTTCGTCTGACGCCCATATAGTGACACATATTTCCATTACCTAATTACCTTACTTCAGATTGAATTTGATTTTTTAACAGGTGGCAGCCCTGCTACAGTTAAGTTAAGAAAGAAAGCTTTTCAAAACCATTTCGATTGATTTCCATTTTTAATAAATGGTTTAATTTTTACATTTACATTAATTACATTTTCCTAAAGGTGGCAACTCTTTTCGAAAAAGTAAAACCTTACTGCATATCTGCAGTACAAAATTTTTAATTTAACACCTCGTTTTTGAAAATCGAACGAACGGGGCGGATCTGGTGGCATTGATTATTTAATGATTTAAATTAAATTTTTACAAGGTAACAACTCCTTTCGGAAAAGTAAATCATTATTGCATATCTACAGCCACAGCTCTTTAATTTGACACCTCAGTTTTGAAAATCAGACGACCGATGCAGGTGATGACCTGGACAAAATATCCCTTCGCGTATTATATACATAGATATAGACATGTATGTATACATCACTTTTCGAGAGGGCTGACAGTTTCAAAGAAATTAGTTAATCATTCCAAGTTTTTTTTAATGTAAAATTTAAAAAATTCTAACTTTAGCAGGGGAAAAATAAAAAATAAAAGTTGTTTGTAAATTTTTCTACTTTTTATGAAAGCCTGTTGGGTTAGGTAAGGTGGCAGCCCCGTGTAACCGGAGCTCACCTAGACAATGTAAGTTTGTCCTTTGTGATACCACATGAAAGCCTGTTCCTTTACAAACAAAAAAACGAAGATACCAATGAAGAAAATTGATGGATAAATAAGAAAGTAATGAGTGGTCAAATGAAAATGCGCAAGGATTTTTTGTGTGAAATATGAGCAGAAAAGAGTGTTACTCAAGTGTATATGGCGTACGATTAACTCGATTTTCGGAATCAGCGAGCAATTCTACATAGGAATTAGATAGTTGCATCCATGGAACATTTTTGCTGTAAACTAGTGTTGGCGTTATATGGGATGTGGGTGTGGTGATTATCCGATTTCAAAAATTTTCAACATGTTTCGTAGTGAGACTCTAAGTAAAGTTCGTACAGCGTTTAATGAGGGTCAGTTTAGCGGCTACTGAGAAGCAACATTTCTTTATAAGTGGGCGGTGCCATGCCTATTTTCAAAAAATTTAATAATTTAAGGGGCTAGAATCAAAAGGATCTAAGTAGATCTGACATTTTTCTGAGATAATTAAGGTTAAAGTTGATTACTTATTGTAAATTCTGGGTAAATGCATTTGAAATGATTCTTGCCTAAATGAATGCAGGTTAATTAACTAATTCAAAGAATGTTTACTCTTTGTGACCAAATAAACACTATATTTAACTATACAAATAAGGGTATAACATATATTTTCAAAAAAATGTCACTTAGACCCTTATGATTCTAACCCCTTCAATTGTATTATTTTATGCTAAAATTCTTTTTCACTTTCCAATTTTCAACAACTTGGTTCCACTGTTTACGGAAATATCGTAGTTTCTGCATTTTTTTTTTTCGAAAACACCCCTATAAGGGAGTTAGCGTGGTTACCGCCCGTTTTCAATACCAACCTAACTTGGGTGAATGGCAATCTTTACACCAAATTTCGTTGACATATTTAAATTCTGTGGTCATAAGCAATAACCTCCTAAGTCGACTTAAGAGAGAATTGAGTTATATATACTATCGCTTTCTGCAACTACTATTCTATATTTATGTGAAACTCCCATCTCGTTAGCTAAGCTATTAAAAAAGTTATAGATGAAAATATTTTGGTTTCCCCATAAGGTCAACATTACAATCTAAATCTTTAAAGCGGTTTTTCTCGAATTCAGGTTTTTCGACTTAGGCGATTATTGCTTATGACCACAGAATTTTTGTATGAGTTATCGTCTACACGGACGGAGAGACGTATGGCCGCACAGACATGGCTAAATCGGCTTCCTAAGTGTACCTTATAGACGACTGCTACAACCCAACATAATAAGGTAGTCATATTATTGTAAATGGAAAGGCGATGAGACACGTAAAAACTTTCAGACCGATTAGTATGGGAATTAAAATTAAATATAGGGCCATTCTTTTGCATCCGAGCTACAAAAGAACACTCGCTTAAATTACGAAATACACGCAAAGCAACAGCACAAACTCGGCTATTTATCCGAGTTCAGCCAGGTCGGTTAAAACATACGCGACCTGAAGAGTAGTGTTGTTAAGTGAAAAAACTGCTCTATTGTGAATTGCTAATGGGAAAGTGGAGAGGGAAATTTTTGTTTTCGTATATACATGATTTATGTTTTAAATAAGTATATATATTACGCAAATACCTCGCATAATTACTAATGTCTATTGTTTTTTGTGTCTAAATCCCGATGAACTAATCATATGTTTCTTGCCACCTACCAGCAGGGTTGCTTTAGTAGCTAAAAGTAAAGTTTACCCGAGTTGAGCGTTCTTTTGTCGCTCGCTTACAAAAAAATTCAGCTTATATATATGCTTTTACGTACATACACATGCATACATACTACACAAATATAGATGTATTGTCCTGGGTTTGTTTTGTTATAGGCTAACAAAGTAGCTTACCCTAAATTTGCTGCAGGCGGTTATGCCTAAAGCATGTATTTGTACCGATACATTGTGAATATTCCTGCGTATGTATATATGTATACATATATTTATGAAAATATATCTGTTTACACACATATGTGCACATATGTAACGAGCTTTATGAACAAAGTAAGCACCTACTTGGTTACAATGTTGCATTGATTTACTGTTGAGTTGCCCAACTAACTCGCTGACCGCTTCGGGCTGTTTACCACCCAAATTTTGGGCAAAATTTAAGCGCAACGCGGCTGTCAAATTGCTGTTGCCAAATTAAGTCATTCGTGAACTGAATTTAAGTGGCTTTTATGTATGTATGTATGTACATAGATATAAAGTCATTATTGTTTAGTGCAAGCGCATGGTTGCTGCTAGATATAAATTTTTAGAAACATATGAGCATGTGTACTTACATAAGTATGTACGTATGTGCATACTTGTGGCATGTTCAATGATTTTCTTAATTTTCAAATATTTTACACACAAATATTTTCGAAAGGTGTGGATATGGGTTTTGAAAGGACCATAAATCTGTTGTACACATAAGTAAATGTATGGAAAAATAATTCTGAATTAGCCAAAAAAACGTGTAGAATGTGAGTGGAATTTAGAAAGTCAAAGTTTTTGCGGCTGGATTATATGCATAGGTCTTAACGGTATGCAGATAAAGCCAACCAATACATACATATCCGGCTTGTGAAGACACTCCTTGTGACACCGACCATCTTTTCGCTTGTATCCTGAAACCAACTCTTTCAACGCCCCTTTTTTCTTTGCCCATCCCTTTCAAAAAAAGACGTTTCCTGGTCCTACCGTTGGCTGATATTGACGTCAACTGTTTATAGCTTAGCCGAATTAGCAGTATTTGGCTTCATTTAGAGTCTTTGCCATACTCAATGTCGCTGACTGGTTCATTGTTAAGTGGTGAGCGAATACGAAATCTTCGAACCTCTTCAAAACATGGACAGTTATGTCAATTCCATTCCACCAGAACATTGTGGTGTCTGACGAATCATCGCATTAATTGGCGAATTTCCGAAAGGGTTTCATAAACATCCCGAACTGGGTAGTGGAAAAGTTCCGTCTTAAACAGAAGTGCTACGATTTTCAGATCCGGGTAGCATTAATTACGGGACAAAATCAATGGGAAAAATGAATGGGTATCTGCTGGCTGCAGCTGTTAAATCAAATGTATTTTTTAGACAACAGTATGGCTTTTATGAAAATAGATTCTAAAATCCTACTACAGAAGTACAAATTGAAATGTGGCCACGTTTCGGGCACAAGGCACAGGAAATTTGTCAGAAATTAGGACGGTCGGTCCGGGGGACGGTTATATTTGTTATTTGGAGCTAAAAAATAATTTGTGGAGGTCTTGTGATGACAGGCATGGTGTGATGGCCTTACTTCTTCGTTATAGAGGATGGGGTGCTCGTCATCGTCAATTCGAAGCGGTATATTCGTATTGTAACCGATTTTTTTTAGTTTGCCACTGAAGATTATGATTTGTACAGTATGTGGTTTCAACTCGACCGAATATGGCTTTATTATAGGATAATTTTCCCAGGCTTATCATCTACTGGCTAACGAGATCATACGACTTCACACCGTTAAAATTTTCTGTAGACCAATGCGAAATACCTTGCCTATGCGAATAAATATCCAACTCTGGAGTAGAGGAGTAATTCTAAAAGTAGTCCTTTGAATAATGCAGTGTTCTATTACAAAAAATGTGTATGCGTTTTATTAGCATTTACTTTCGAAAATTAATAACTCGTCTGGGGGCCGCTGCAGGCGAGTAGTTAGAAGTGCGTACTAGCACTACATGGGACCTACGCTCTATCTCTGGTCCGAGACACATTAAAAGAAGAAAACGCAATTACAAACCTCCGAATGTCTTTCTGCCTTGAAAAGGCTTCTCTTAAAACCCAATTGCCGTTCGGAGGTGGCGTAAAATTCTAGGTACCTTCAATCACCTGTTAACATCAAAGCGCAGACCACAAATTAAAGGAGAAGTTCGGCCAAACACTACTTAGAAGAAGTGTAAGCGTCAAATATATATTTATTCATTTATTCAGGTGTGCCTTTAAGTAATTTAAAGAGCGTGATCAAATTTGAAACATCAATATAAATACCTAGAGGTATTGACATTTTGAGAAACTTCAATTCCAAAAACAAAGGTCAAAATTCCAATAAAAAGAAGCGGAAATTAGCAAATCTGAAAAAAAAATTATTATTTTTTTTTTATCTGTCACTTCCCTTCGGGCTGGTTACTCGCATTATCACCACACTTGGCGCACACTAAACTCACAAACTTGTAATAAAATCACCTCCAAAAGATCGCCACAAACAATACATGCACGAGTAATAACAAAAAGACACTGCTAAATGCCATCGTAGAGCCAAGAAACAGCAGGAAGCGGTTGGAGATCTATGTACGCGAGCAGCCGCTGGCGCGTAGACAAACTAGAAACACACAAAACAAAGTCAAACGCTTAAATTCTGCATAGTACAAGAAAAAAACAACACTAGAAAAACTAGTGTAAAAATGGAAAATCGTATGTTGTGGCAATGGAAATATTTATGGCCCTCTAAAATAGGTTAAATGAAGTAGGTAAGCAAATTGCAATTTATTGCGCTCGTTAAGTAAACACAAATGGCCCAAAAGCGAGGCGCAGGTGAAAAAATGGCAAACATGTGTGTTTGAAAAGAACAGAAACAAAAAAAAACAGACAAAGAAAATAGAAATTTATATCTAAATAAAATTTTATACAAGTGCTAAAGTTAAATACATAAGTATTTAAGTACGCTTGCGTCTTCGCGTTAACTAAAAATACATATGTATGTATGCGCGTACGTACTTTGGTATTGTTACTGTTTGCCTCTATCGCACTCTCTTTGCAACAATCTCATTTTGCCACAGGGCAATGTGTGATGTGATTGCCAGCATTTCATTGAAGTAAAGTGTAGTAAAAAAAAAACGTTCGCATAGCCTTCCAGTTAAACCTTGACTATGAAGTTAGTCGGTAAGACTACTTTTTCGGTTTTATTTTCACGGCCAAAAACCTGTAATTAAAGTTGCAAAAACTTTTACTTGGCAATCGACGTTAAAGCGTTGAGGTATCTAATTTCTAAGCGGTCAAGTGGCTGTGAAATCACAGCAGCAACAGCCGCAGCTGCTAAAAAAAAATTACCAATAAAAACAGCGCACAGATTGACAAAATTAGTGGCAATAATCGCAGAAGCTGATGAGTAGCAAGCATAAATTTGTGCATATGTACAAACAATTTCTAGTTTTAAAAAAGTTAATATATTTTGCAGTTTGCCGGTTGACGTTAAATAAACTGTAATAAAATGGCGGAAAAAAGACAAAGATTTGAAATTGCATGTCAACGGCCAAATGATGAGAAACAGATTTCTTCTAGGGACAGTGGTACTAATTGCATGTGAAGCAAAAGCGAGGTGTATCTGCGAGTTGAAGTAATATGTTCCAACTGCTTTTTTCCAGGCTACTGGCGACGGTCATACTCTTCTTGCTCACTAAGGCTCTAGAGCTCTTTTTATAGAACAAGTCTTTTTCTGACTTGTTGGCTATTGCTTGCTTATAGCCGGCACTATCGAGAATTCGACTGAAATTGGCATGGAGAAGGTGCTTCTGTCTAACTGATAGTTGTCCTCAAAAAATGCAGATACGATTAATGTACGGTCATATTCATAGTACGGTCTGTAGTGTGCGCACCGTTCTCCCGCATAGAGAAGGAGACAAAAAGGGGTATGTTTAGGTGATAGAGGAAAAGACAAAGGACCTCCCGGCCAGTGTTGCAAGACACTGGTATTTTTTTTTTAATTTGGTAGGCTAGATTGGATTTTGGTAGTTTCCGCGACAATAATAGTTACGTGAATATTTCACCAGTGGCGGAAGTTTTCACAATAATCGAAGTCTGTTTTCGCGAATGTGTACGTAGAAGAACAAATGTGTTTAGAATAAATATTGTGTCGGGTAGTCGGGCTTTAGACTCTTTTAAAATGGAATCAAGGCTTATGGACAGCTGTAAACTCTTTTGAATCACCTGGGAGCCCACAATAGTGTAAGGCTGTGGAAGATTTCGGGACATGAAGGGTTTGAAGGAATCGAGAGGCTGACTGTTTCGCAAAGCTTAACCTCAAATGTGCTTGCATGATCCTGAGCCTTTCTGCGGTACATCTAAAGGATACACTGCACAAGTTCTTAGTAGCTGGGAAGAATCTCAAATTGCTGCCCATTGGCGGAGGTCAAAGGGAATGAGACAGTCAAAGAACTCCCTCCAGGAGGAACTCCGAAACACTTCTTGAACTTAGACGGGAGATTCTTAGCATTCTTAGAGGACATTACAAGTTAAGGTACCATTTGGATAAAATAGGTTTTTTTGTAGAGAGGGCAGGTGGAGGAAGCCTCACAGCATATTCTATGTTACTGCCTACGTATCATGAATAGCCGACTGATATACCTTGCGGAAATATTGTCTTCTCCATCAAAATTTGGAACATGACACGCTCAAAGTGCCTAATTTCTTAAATGGCCTAAGGTTAGAGTGATTAAAACTATTGTACTAAATGTGTTATGGTTTTATGAAATGTTATGTTTTCTAAATTTTTAATAAACGTGGAATTAAAAAAAATTATTAAAAAATCAGAAAAGTTGTTGGTAAGTGTTGGTACCAAGTTTTGTTATGAAAAAAAATTCGCGGTGGCAACAGTGCTGCGGGCAACATAAAAATAATCTTCGGATACTGGATAACACGTCTTTGTTGGTAGTTATGCATTTGAAGTAGTGAAAAACTTTGTATACATGTAATCCAGCACTTACACCACCAATAATGTAAATCTGGAGATCAAGCAAAGAATAATACATGCCAGCAAGTGGAATTCTGGGCACGGTAGGCAATAAAATAGCGGGGCCATTTCCTGACGAACAAAAATCACACTCTACAAATCCTTCATCATGCACGTTATTTCATATGGCGCAGAAACATGAACGATGACGAACCAGGATGAGAAGACGCGCACAGTGTAAAAGCTATTTATAATTTAAAACAGTGTTGGTCGCGTCAGCAGTCTGCGTTTAAAGCCTTTTTATGATAAGCTTTTTGGTGGCAGGAATACACTCAGATTGTCTGCCGAGGCGAAACACTTTTTTCGGTTATGGCTTGGACCAGGGATCGAATCTTTATCCTGCCGGGTGAAAGTTCATACCTTTTACTGCTATGTAAAAATTTTCAAAAGCTGAGAACATTAGATCATTTACTTTTTAAATTTATTGTGAAACAATAGCGAAGTTCAATCACACTACCTGGGCAAAGGTTGTGAACACTGGCAACCAATCCGTTATATAATTTTTTCTATAGAATTCTTGATTGTGTAATAAAGTATGAATAAAATCACTTAAGAGTGTATATTATGCATACAGATTGTATTACCTCATTTTAATGAGTTTTTCCACTTTCTTTCACCTCCCTCATTTCTCCAGGCTACAAGGAAATATTGTAACTGATAGCATTTGCTTATTTGCAACGCCAACAAGTTGGTTTTTCATACTTAAGTAGAACATACAATATTTTCACACAATGAACGCTAGGTATCTGAAAGAAACAATAATTAATTTAAAAGCAATTACGATGTAAATTAAGAAATACAACAATAAATAGCTGTCCGTTGTCATTTACAAATAATAATTAGTTTATTTTAATGACAATTAGCGAGCCACTTCAAATGCCATTGCCGACAAAGAGTGAAGTCAATTAAATAGAAATTAGAAAAAAAAAATGCATGAAAGCAGTCAAATCGCTTTATTATCCGCTATAGCTGTGTTGCATGCCACCTGCCAAGCTTTACTGTTTTGTTAAGTTACTTTTTGTTGTTTATAATTTTTAATTTTTTATTTTATTTCAACGAAGTGAAAGTGAAATTTTTCACTCGGCCCTGCGGCGACATTTTAAATCTTAATTTTACTTAGCTCAGCGTTCAGTATTGCTCGAGTTCACTTGGCTTTTGTTTTTATTAAATTTGTTTTAAACGCTTACGCAAACTAACTTATCGCCCCACTCTCATTTCAAACTCATTAGCAATAGTCGAGCAAAAAGAAAATAAGAAAACACGCCGTGAAATAAGTTGAAAACTGAAATGAATGATGAAAATGAAAAATAAGAGAATAGAAGAGCACAAAGTCAGCACAAAGTACCGGCGGCGACATAGCCGTACACACATGTGCATATCAAGCTACATAGCAGCAGCAGCTTGTTGCAGGCAATGCAGTTTTTTATTTCATTTTCGCGCGCGCAACTGTTGCTAACTACTTTCATTGGCTGCAACAATCACCTTCACTGTGCTATTCTGCCCCTTCCATTCACCCACTCTGTCATTTTGCTAAATTTACTACCTATATTTATTTTTATGTAATTCTTATTTTTGCTTTTTGGTGAGAAAAACACAGCGTCAAATTGAGTTATTCACTTTGCCAAGCAAAAAAAAACGAAAAAAAACGCACACGTGTTGCATATATGCAAATCGAAAAAACTGGGCATGAAACAGTGAGGAAAATTTAATTTTAATTAAGTCCCGAAGACATGTTGCTCACCGAGGGGAAGTTTTACTTTGTTTGCTGATTCGCTACTCATTCTGCTAAAAATATTATTTTACTTTTACTATCATTTGGCGTAGCTGTTCAGCGGAGTAGTGCCGCGAGCTTTGGCGCCAGTGAAAGCTTATGCTTTTTTTCGAGTTCAAATGCACTTTTTTCTGAAAGCTTATTCGATTTCACGCTAATTTGACATATAATGCTATACTTCTGTTACTTTTGTCGTGTATATTTAAAAGCAGGCGAACGCTTATTACCAGCGATAATTATTTGAAAATATATTGTCAAACTAAAAATACTTCTTTTGATTGAAAGCTCATTTTATTTCAGTTTTTAGCGTATGAATAGTTTGCCTTTCACTTCCAAGTATTTTTAAAGCTATCTAACAAATTCGTGTAAGGATAAAAATACAATTTGGAGAAAATTAGTTAAGATTGTGTGAAATTTATTTAAAGAAACCCACACTGAAACTTTAGTAAAGGCAAATTTAATTCAATAGTATTTTCTTCTAGAAAAGCTTTCCTATCGGAAGATTAAAAGTCTTACGATGTAAGTGAAAATTGATTCGGGCGAAATCCTCGCTGAAACTTTATTGAAGAAAAATTTCAACCGGAATCTATGTAGTAACTTTTTAAAATATATGTACACTGACGTCAAAAAGTATTGGCAAAACGAATTTTTCACAATATATGCATCAATTTCTATTCTTATATTTTTCGACTAATTTTTTATAAAAATATGGTTCATTCTACAACAAAAATCATAATAATATATTTCCTAAACTTTGTGAAAAACTCGCGAAAATTCAGTATGCAGATTTGATTTAATTTTCGCGAGTTTTGCCTAAAGCTTAGAAATTATATATCTTATGTTTTTTGTTCTAGAATGAACTATATTAAAAAAAAAAAAATAGCGGAAAAATTTAAGAATAGAAATTGGGCCATATATTGTGAAAAATTCGCTGTGCCAATACTTTTTGCCGGCAGTGTAGTTTTTTTAAAGGAAGAATAAATATCTTTGATACCAAGACCAAGACTTGGTATGAGAGTGAAAATTCTTCTGGTGCAAGCTTATTTTTTGTATTTGAATCCATTGAAGGAGCAGGAAACGTAAACGTTCATTTGGCGAAAGCTCATTTGATAAAACCATTGAGATCCGTTTTCTCAAGTAGCCTTTTGAAGGCTTCTTGAGAAAACGACCCTAGGTTTAATAACTAAAATATGTGCAAAGCAACAAAAAAGCTTCTCCTGCGCCAAAATTTCGGTCGTGATTGATTTATTCATATGATGTACAGGAAAAATCTAATTTTATTACTTTAACTAATTTGAAATTAGTTAAAATAACTTGCTAAGCTAGTTAGTTAAATAATTTGGTCTAGCATAACAAGGGGCAGGGTACCTAAAATACATTTTGAATCCCTGACGAGAGTCTCTAGCCCTGAATGCATATGATAACTTCGAATTTCTTAATTAAGAATTTATCTTTGTCTGGCCCGGGCCGAGCATTCTAAGCTTACGCCGAATCATTGCATATGAATGCGTAATCGGCTGTGATCAGTACTTTGTGGTGATACCCAAAGAGTAACCTGAATATTGCTCCAATTTATTAGAGCATTACTTAAGCTTCTTATCGAAAGCTTAGGCGAAGAGCCTGCCCTGTATGGGGCCTCCTATTGCTTTTAGTGCTCAGTTTTTATGGCTCGCGAAGAAGACCAAATGATACCACGAAAAAACTCTTCTATGTGCCTAAATACACTGAGGGAAAAAAATATTAAAATCAAATAGAAACGTAATTGATCTTACTATAAACGTCAACGAAAGTACTGTATATTGGTAAATATTCAATTCAATTACGCGCATATTAAAATGACCGCGTTCGTACTGAAAAAGCATCCGTGAAGTGAATAATCAAGACAAAAACTAAAAACAAAATTTATTTGTATGTTGCCTGCAGTGGAATTCGAACCCGACCATCTCCGGATATCAACAACTTGTGGCAAGCATCTTTGCGCACTCAGCTA
>NW_016161343.1:31494-41249 GCF_001687245.7 Rhagoletis zephyria
TACACCACCAATAATGTAAACTGGAGATCAAGCAAAGAATAATACTTGCCAGCAAGTGGAATTCTGGGCACGGTAGGCAATAAAATAGCGGGCCATTTCCTGACGAACAAAAATCACACTCTACAAATCCTTCATCATGCACGTTATTTCATATGGCACAGAAACATGAACGATGACGAACCAGGATGAGAAGACGCGCACAGTGTAAAAGCTATTTATAATTTAAACAGGTTTGGTCGCGTCAACAGTCTGCGTTTAAAGCCTTTTTATGATAAGCTTTTTGATGGCAGGAATACACTCAGATTGTCTGCCTGAGGCGAAACACTTTTTTCGGTTATGGCTTGGACCAGGGATCGAATCTTTATCCTGCCGGGTGAAAGTTCATACCTTTTACTGCTATGTAAAAATTTTCAAAAGCTGGAAAGAAACTTTTAATATGAACAATAGCGAGTTCTATGCATTGTGAACATGACTCCGTTATTAATTTTTCCTATAGAATTCTTGATTGTGTAATAAAGTATGAATAAAATCACTTAAGAGTGTGTATTATGCATACAGATTGTATTACCTCATTTTAATGAGTTTTTCCACTTTCTTTCACCTCCCTCATTTCTCCAGGCTACAAGGAAATATTGTAACTGATAGCATTTGCTTATTTGCAACGCCAACAAGTTGGGTTTTTCATACTTAAGTAGAACATACAATATTTTCACACAATGAACGCTAGGTATCTGAAAGAAACAATAATTAATTTAAAAGCATGACGATGTAAATTAAGAAATACAACAATAAATAGCTGTCCGTTGTCATTTACAAATAATAATTAGTTTATTTTAATGACAATTAGCGAGCCACTTCAAATGCCATTGCCGACAAAGAGTGAAGTCAATTAAATAGAAATTAGAAAAAAAATGCATGAAACGCAGTCAAATCGCTTTATTATCCGCTATAGCTGTGTTGCATGCCACCTGCCAAGCTTTACTGTTTTGTTAAGTTACTTTTTGTTGTTTATAATTTTTAATTTTTTATTTTATTTCAACGAAGTGAAAGTGAAATTTTTCACTCGGCCCTGCGGCGACATTTTAAATCTTAATTTTACTTAGCTCAGCGTTCAGTATTGCTCGAGTTCACTTGGCTTTTGTTTTTATTAAATTTGTTTTAAACGCTTACGCAAACTAACTTATCGCCCCACTCTCATTTCAAACTCATTAGCAATAGTCGAGCAAAAAGAAAATAAGAAAACACGCCGTGAAATAAGTTGAAAACTGAAATGAATGATGAAAATGAAAAATAAGAGAATAGAAGAGCACAAAGTCAGCACAAAGTACCGGCGCGACATAGCCGTACACACATGTGCATATCAAGCTACATAGCAGCAGCAGCTTGTTGCAGGCAATGCAGTTTTTTATTTCATTTTCGCGCGCGCAACTGTTGCTAACTACTTTCATTGGCTGCAACAATCACCTTCACTGTGCTATTCTGCCCCTTCCATTCACCCACTCTGTCATTTTGCTAAATTTACTACCTATATTTATTTTTATGTAATTCTTATTTTTGCTTTTTGGTGAGAAAAAACACAGCGTAAATTGAGTTATTCACTTTGCCAAGCAAAAAAAAACGAAAAAAAACGCACACGTGTTGCATATATGCAAATCGAAAAAACTGGGCATGAAACAGTGAGGAAAATTTAATTTTAATTAAGTCCCGAAGACATGTTGCTCACCGAGGGGAAGTTTTACTTTGTTTGCTGATTCGCTACTCATTCTGCTAAAAATATTATTTTACTTTTACTATCATTTGGCGTAGCTGTTCAGCGGAGTAGTGCCGCGAGCTTTGGCGCCAGTGAAAGCTTATGCTTTTTTTCGAGTTCAAATGCACTTTTTTCTGAAAGCTTATTCGATTTCACGCTAATTTGACATATAATGCTATACTTCTGTTACTTTTGTCGTGTATATTTAAAAGCAGGCGAACGCTTATTACCAGCGATAATTATTTGAAAATATATTGTCAAACTAAAAATACTTCTTTTGATTGAAAGCTCATTTTATTTCAGTTTTTAGCGTATGAATAGTTTGCTTTCACTTCCAAGTATTTTTAAAGCTATCTAACAAATTCGTGTATAATAAAAATACAATTTGTAGAAAATTAGTTAAGATTGTGTGAAATTTATTTAAAGAAACCCACACTGAAACTTTAGTTAAAAGCAAATTTAATTCAATAGTATTTTCTTCTAGAAAAGTCTTTCCTAACGGAAGATTAAAAGTCTTACGATGTAAGTGAAAATTGATTCGGGCGAAATCCTCGCTGAAACTTTATTGAAGAAAAATTTCAACCGGAATCTATGTAGTAACTTTTTAAAATATATGTACACTGACGTCAAAAAGTATTGGCAAAACGAATTTTTCACAATATATGCATCATATTTCTATTCTTATATTTTTCGATAATTTTTTATAAAAATATGGTTCATTCTACAACAAAAATCATAATAATATATTTCCTAAACTTTGTGAAAAACTCGCGAAAATTCAGTATGCAGATTTGATTTAATTTTCGCGAGTTTTGCCTAAAGCTTAGAAATTTACTATATTTATGTTTTTTGTTCTAGAATGAACTATATTAAAAAAAAAAATAGCGGAAAAATATTAAGAATAGAAATTGGGCCATATATTGTGAAAAATTCGCTGTGCCAATACTTTTTGCCGGCAGTGTAGTTTTTTTAAAGGAAGAATAAATATCTTGGTTACCAAGACCAAGACTTGGTATGAGAGTGAAAATTCTTCTGGTGCAAGCTTATTTTTTGTATTTGAATCCATTGAAGGAGCAGGAAACGTAAACGTTCATTTGGCGAAAGCTCATTTGATAAAACCATTGAGATCCGTTTTCTCAAGTAGCCTTTTGAAGGCTTCTTGAGAAAACGACCCTAGGTTTAATAACTAAAATATGTGCAAAGCAACAAAAAAGCTTCTCCTGCGCCAAAATTTCGGTCGTGATTGATTTATTCATATGATGTACAGGAAAAATCTAATTTTATTACTTTAACTAATTTGAAATTAGTTAAAATAACTTGCTAAGCTAGTTAGTTAAATAATTTGGTCTAGCATAACAAGGGGCAGGGTACCTAAAATACTTTGAATCCCTGACGAGAGTTCTCTAGCCCTGAATGCAATGAAATTGAATTCCTTATAACTTAGCTAATGAACTATTATTTGTTCTATTGATATTTAAAGAATTTATCTTTGTCTGGCCCGGGCCGAGCATTCTAAGCTTACGCCGATTCATTGTCATATGAATGCGTAATCGGTGTGATCAGTACTTTGTGGTGATACCCAAAGAGTAACCTGATATATTGCTCCAATTTATTAGAGTATTACTTAAGCTTCTTATCGAAAGCTTAGGCGAAGAGCCTGCCTGTATGGGGCCTCCCATGGCTTTTAGTGCTCAGTATTTTATGGCTCGCGAAGAAGACCAAATGATACCACGAAAAAATTCTTCTATGTGCCTAAATACATAAATATGTACATACTCGCAATTTGAGTGCCACTGAAGCAATAACTGCCAACAAACCAATGACCTAATGCGCAGGCCTACAAGCAACCTCTAATATCTTGACATTCAAGTAAAAATAAAAATGTTGAGGTCATATTTAGCCTATCGTTGTTGCTAATCAAATCCACAGGCGATTCTCTAACTTTATTGGCCTTATCGGCGAAGTCAAATAGGAGCGCAATAAATAAGCGAACTTATCTGGCTGGCAAGATCAGCAAACACGGGTCGCCAGCTTACGTCGTTTGTTGCCGATATGTTTTTGTTTTTTTTTTTGGTTTGTGTTTTTGCGCATTTGCATTTACATATTTATTATTTATATTTTTGGCTTACTTTGTGCTATATCGCCATTTTAATGCCGCATTTTCTCACACAAAATGCTGATTTGTAACAAAATTCTAAATTTATGCAAAAATATTTTGTTCAAAAAATGTTTAATATGTATATAGTAGTTCCATAACATCAACACGTTATATGTCTAAAATTTATATACAATTTTTTTTTAACCTTCCATGCTAGCCTACAAAGCAGAAATTTTATTTTTGCAAAACTGCCGGTTTCTCCTTCTTAATTTTTTATTTACGCAGCCGCTTCACTTTTTGCGCCTGCTCACCGCGCGCAATGATTAGTGTTCGATTTGTTAATAACAAATTGTCAACAAGCATTTAGCCATTTAACATGTATAATAGTTTTATAATAAGTTGCTCATAAATATTGACTTTGGAGAGGTTGGGGAGGCAGAGCGAAGGTGGGTGGGAAAAAAAATCAGCTCGATAGATTAAAATTTAAATTTTATCGATAGCCTCCTCTATTTAGTGTAGCGATTTGTATGTATTTCTGTATTTCTACAAAAGTATTTAATCGCCTGCCCATTTTTGTATTATTTCTTGCTGCATAATTCATTCGTAGCTGCTGTCAATAAATTGTTATATTTCTCACTCGCCACGCATTGGTTATTCGTTCACTCTTTCGTTTAAGCGTTGGCATTGCCAATTTGTAATGTCAAAGCGGTGAACGTTCCATATTTATGTATTTAAGATCGCATTAACATTTATCTGCAACAATGGTTAAACTTTGGCTACAAAATGCCATCAAGCGTTTAATTTTTTTCATTTTTATTTTATTTTTGACTAGTAAGGAGCTGTACATTGTATTACTATTTATAGGTGAGCAGTTTTTAAATTCAAACTTTTTTATACGATTCTTTACTTGCTATTCTTTTATGGTTTGTGGTACGATTTTGTGTTGATTTTTTTCCGATCTTTTGTTGTGGTTTTATTATTTATTTTATGACTTTTATCGGCGCGATTGATCGCATTTACTTGACTCAATTATTTATGTACATATTTATTTATGTATTCATTGTACATTCAAAACTCATAGCTAAGATTTAATGCAGGTTAAGATACCAAATAAAAACTCTTTCAGCAATGGGTTGTACACTGGGTTTGGGACCCGTAAGCTAAAAAACAGATCCAATGAACACCCCAAAACAGCCTCGGTTATTTGACTCAAACTTTGTCGGCTCACCATAATATGAAAAAAGGGGTAACGCGTTACCGGATATGCGCATGGAATGTCCAAACTCTCCATAGGAAAGGTGCCTATATCCAACTGGCTGGCATTACCACAGTACAGGAAAGGCGATTGACGCNGCGCATGGAATGTCCAAACTCTCCATAGGAAAGGTGCCTATATCCAACTGATGGTTTGCTTAGAGAAAAACCAGGCTGGCATTACCACAGTACAGGAAAGGCGATTGACGATGCATGTGAATATTTGGAAAAAAATAAAAATTAAAACTGTTTTGAGTATCTAGCTTTTCAATAGTTCTAAAGTTCCTGAAAAGGCAAAAAAAGTTCTGCAAAATTACGCTGAAAAAAATTGTTTTCCAAACAACTTCAATGTTGGAAAGAAACAAAAATTAAAACTGATCTGAGTAGCTTTTCAATAGTTCTAAGGTTCCTGAATAAGAAGAAAAGTTCTGCAAAATTACGCTGAAAAAAAATTAGTTTTCAAAAAACTTCAATGTTTGAAAAAAAAAATAAAAATATAAACAGCTCTCAGTAGCTTTCAAATAGTTCTAGAGTTCCTGCAAAAACAAAGTGCTGAAAAATTACGCCGAAAAAAACATTTTTTTCACGTGTATTCCATTAAGTATTAATTTTTTAAAATTCTACCTTTTTGGTAGATCCAATGTAGAGCTCCGTTCTGAATGTATTAGCATAAATAATTTGTTATTGAAACCCACTTAAGCACTTTCTCCGAGACTTCCCTACTGTTTCGCTAATTACCTCTCTCGTTTGCGAATTCGCGCTAGTTGTTTAACCCGACTGCAGACATGTACTTCAACACTTGGTCCTTCCATTTTGTTTGTGGGCGCGGTTGCTTTCGTTTTCCCTCTGCCTGCTTTGACCTAAATCTACGTTCTTAATAAACAATGAAGTGAAACTAACTCAAATAACCAAGACTTTCATTATCCAAATACTTCCTCTACACTTTTATTCTTCTCAAGTGAACTTCAACAGATTTCAATCGCAATTGATGATGATGAAAATTTTTAGAACGTGTCTCTTAGTGGGTCTAAATGAACTCATAAGTTTTCTCGGATATTTCTACAGAAAAAGTCTAACTATTATCCTTATTCACAAACAAGTCGAGATATCTTTTAAAAATTAGGTAAGTTACGATGGTTTTTTCAGATAAAGGACCAACCTGGAAATTTTGGAGATTGTCTTTTGTGATACCACCTTAGTCGACGAAACGCCGCTAGCCGACTTCAAATGCTGCTAACTTCAATGCTCGAGAGTTCCTAAGGGTAAGTCAGGAAATGCCAAAATGTTTCCACATTAGCCACGCGAAGGCTGGGCAGTCTAATAGAAATGTTACCGCGTGGACACCAATCGCATAGTGGCCTTTCCGAACACCACCACCAAGAGCGAAAGCTGAGGTTTTGTAGGCATTAGGAGAACCTTAAATTGCCTCCGGTCAACCCTAGTTTTCATCCAGCACTCGCTAGGCTGACATGAGCCCCAATCGTCCAAAAGTAACCCACAGGTGGTCAGAGGTGTATCCAGCTGCGCCATATTCGGTGATAAAGTTTCAAGAATGCCATTCCTTTTCAAGTCAGTAGCCATGCAATTTTCCGCAATGTCAATGCATCTAGATGCTCTAGGAATATTTCTGCATCAAAAATAAAATTTTGAAAAAAATGTCGCTTATGTTATTTTGGCGGTTAGGGCTCGATATATATTTTCGCCTGAAAGATACTGCAAGAGCCCGGAAGCCTGAACTTAGTTCCGTTGGGGCATGCGGCAAAAGAGTCCACCACCAACCCTACCTCGAAGCTTTGATGCATCCTGTGAGGTATGTGCTGAATAGCAGTTCATACTGCAACAGTTCTACTTGCAATATCTACATGCATTATGTGCAGAGTGACGCTAAGCGTCATTGTAGGCCCGGTCAGAGAGTTTCAGGCTGACACCTCTGGTCGAAGGGAGGTGTCATATCGAGAATCTTAATACGACTTCAAGCTTGCTGAGGTTGACGACGAGACCGGTGTTAGCTACCCGCCTAGTAACCAAGTTTAGGTAACATTGAGTCACATCAAACAGGGCATGATGAAATTTTCTACGTCATTTGCATAGGCAATCATTCGACAGCCCATATTCTCGAGTTCCTCTATAAGGTCGTTTACAGCCACGATCCAGAGCAGTGATGAGAAGACATCTTCGCTCTCGCTGTATACAGGCGCCATTTTACAGCGCCAAGATAGCAGAGTAAGTTATAAATGAGTCCGATTCGGTCTGTTTCAAGCCCCAGATTGGCCAAATCAGACTTTTTGTGACAACATCAAGGCGCACGCCGCAAATCGGAAGAGATGCTCGGCCAAACATCAACATACATATGCATACATATCGTTATCATATGCAATCGCTTCCTGCTTGTTTTAAATTTAGTGAGACTAACTTATGAGAGAAATTTGAAGCACATCGTAGAGGTACCAGGCATATACACGTACACAATCTCTGTCGTGGAACAATCAGAGTCATCGTTGTCCATTCCTCCTCTAAGAAAGAGTGCCAGTAAGGGGCACATGCTCCTGACCTAGATTCTTTAAGAAAATATTAATCGAAACTGAAGAGATTCAACTGTTTCACATCTGCTGTCTCTGCCAGATTAGTGAACAAGCGAGTCGTTTCAACTGCGAGCCCGAAAACCAAACACCAAAGTTGTTTAATTGATTCCTATGCATCTGATTGCGACAGCATCTGATGAGAGAAAATTGTTGGTATTTCCCATTGTGTCCTGTGACAATGCCGGTAAGAAGTTTTGCTACGGATCGGTCGCATACTATTCCCACCTAACCACGGCCATAATATTCTTCATACGGCATTTGTAAAGGCTACAGTCTATCATTTAACGGTGTTTGTAAAAAGTGAACGCCGCAGTCGTTTGTCAGACGAAAAGACTTATCTTTACTTGTCAGCAGGTTGTCCCAGATCATCGCCGGTTACTTGATCCATCTTTCAGCCACTGATTGGCCTACGTCCCTTTTTTCTACGCGGTAACCGTATAGGTATACTTAAATTTCCACCCCAAACGGGTGTAATGTAGTATGAGATGGCTTCTAAGTGAACTTTTATTAAAATATTCCCGCCTCGTTTTGTTTCACAGTGTTGTTTTTCATTTCCAGCTGTTGGCTTGCTTAAGTCCGAGGGCTACTACTGTGGCCATATCACGGCTTGAACTGCTCTACCCACCGTCCTCGACATGTCCAGTGATGAGAGTGTTCCGCTTTCGCAGTTATCTTCGTGTTATACCATTTGTATAGAACTTTTCACCATTCTGTTTGGTACTGTAACTGCCTATGCGATTTTAGCTGAGTTAAATAAGGCCTAGAAGCATGCGGAGATCGATTTGGTTTCTTATGTTGTGGTCTGAAGCCTGATGAATCCTTCTGTGCTGAAACTTAGTGCTGCATACTTCCATTTTTTGGATCCGGCAAGTCGATCAGCCTTAGTCCGTTATTGGATGTTTCTTGCAGGCCTAATTTTTCTCCGGCCGAACGGAGGTCAAGTCTACCATGACGACTTTGGTATCATTAAGGGTGTAGTCATTCTAACCAATATAATGCATAATCGCTTAAAAATTTTATAAAGAAAAAATAAAACAAATATTATTAGATACTACAAACAAACAACGGCAAGGAACAAGTGCAGGAACTATGAAAAAATCGCAAGCACATTGCGAAAATTTATAAAAATTTATGTCTGCTGTTGATCGCGGCAATTAGCGTGAATTTGATTTTATTGCTGAATGAACATTAAACCAACCAGCAACAACAAGAGCAATAATACAAGCAATAATAAAGCAGTGGCAAGACGTGGCAGGCAATTTATGTAAAGCAATACACATTAATCTATACAGAAATGAAGTGAATGAAGCCAAGGAAGGAGGGCGTTTAGGAGGAGATGAGGCAAGAGCAGCAGATCGGTTTGGCAGGAGCGCAGATTCAAAAAAAGAAGCAATATCTTGCAGTAGAGAAGGCAGGCGTAGAGCGAAAGACAAGCAGAAATGCGATGTTTCTGCCGTCATTGGTGCACTAAGAGCCCTGCCACACAATCCTACATACATATGTATGTATGTATGCTAGGGCGGGTCAATTTGTATGCGAGATTTTTTCGGACTATGCGTTGAATTCTGTGTGTAATTTCGACCAAATTTGCTGAAGAAACCGAAACGAATTTGGAGTTTGCCAAATTGCTAAAATAGGTTTATTAGCATTTTGCTGGAGTGTCGTGAAGAAGTGCTTAAATTTTGTATAAAAAAATCTTTAAGGAGGTTTTTGGATTGAGGAATCCATTTCGGCACTTTTTTTTCTTAATGATTCCACCAGAGGGCGCAACAGTGAACATTTTCAAATTTCCTTCGAAACCATTTTTTTTGTCAAGCTCAAAATTGATTTTAGACCCATGGTTTCTTCGGCAACTTTGCTTAGAATTACGCGTAGAACTCTCCTATGCTATACGCGCATAGCCAAGAAAAAAAAATTTACTCGCACTAATGTAAGCACATCTTTACATACATTCATATATAACGGGTGATTTTTTTGAGGTTAGGATTTTCATGCATTAGTATTTGACAGATCACGTGGGATTTCAGACATGGTGTCAAAGAGAAAGATGCTCAGTATGCTTTGACATTTC
>NW_016161343.1:43612-52578 GCF_001687245.7 Rhagoletis zephyria
ACACCACAGCGGCGTATTGTTTTTTACTTTTTCAAAAAACTTTTTATTTGCAAATGTATGCACAGAATTTGCATTTTCTCATAATAACTCGCCGATACAAAGCCAAAAAAGACAACGCATCGATCGTTAAACAATTCAATAAATTGTTGTTTAGCATGTTGATAAACACGATTAAATAGCAATTTTAATGAGCAACAATAAGCGTACGCGGGAAATAGATATTCAAATGAGATTAAATAAAAAAAAACTATATTTTGTTACTCCCCAAAACCAAAAGTATGTATTCAAAAGATCTAGTAACTAATTTTATATTAATGCTTTGCGCGCTTGAAATGAAAACGAAACTCAGGGCATTGTCGCAGAAATCAGCGCTTAGTTAACATAATCGAGCGCAATCAGCTGGAAAAAAGTGAAACGAAAGTAGAAAAAACCGGCAGCGCGAAATACTTTGCTGAATGCCATCTGATTGAAAGCAATCGACAAGAGAAAAAAAAAATAAGAAAAAAATATAAAACCTAAATACGAGATATGTATTGGCGCATGGCGGCACGCCCAACTCTTGGCTATGCGCATGCGCAACGATACAATTTCGCCAATAAACCTCAACTGAAAAAGCGACCAGTTGAAGATCGAGCGCTGCTACGCCAAAACTTATCTTGATGCTTGCGCCATCAGGTGGTGCCCAGCTCTTTGACTTACTACGTCGTTCCAGCGTGGAGCTAGTCTTGTGTGCGCGCAGTATTTCACTGCCAAAGCTGCAGCCGCAGCCACAGCGTGCTGCAGGATGTAATGCCTTCAATTCGACATTGATTGCTCGCCGCTGATCTTGTCCGCGTTGTGACGCTGATGACTCTGATGATCATCGTGGTGATGGTGGTGATGGCGGTGACCACCTTGTTCAATGACCGCTGAACATCGCTTAAAAACTGCCTGCCTGCCTCAGCCGCGTTCGCCTCCTGCACTCCTTCGCGCTCGCATTGGTCAGTAGAGCGGCTTGTGGTTGTGGCTGTGGCAGCAGTTAATGTAGAAATAAATGTTTGCTGCGCCTAAGTGGATTGTAAAATTATCATTTTTACTGCTTAAGATGCTGCAGCGGCGGCGCTCAGCGGTTTTTTTTTTTGTATTGCGAATACATGCACCGCAATGCACATTCTTTCAGCTAAATTTTTTTACAAGCGCAGTTGCACATTTACTCTGGCGCGCACTTTTTGGATTTTTTATTTTTCATTTTTACTACTAGTTGCATCTTGTTTATGCGTTTTTTAAAGTATTAACATATTTTATATGCTTGTTCTTGTTCTCTAAATTTCCGCCATTCGGCATACGTTGTGATGATTGCCGGCACACCTTTGTCCACAGTTTTTATTATGATTGCATTATGGCGAAACGGTTCGAGAATTTTAGTATTTGTTAAGTGATTTTAAATTAGTTTCTGTTCGCAATATTTTTATTTATTCATATCATTTAAATGTTAACATGTGTAACGCCATTGCGGCTGTTGTACGCTTCGCTCTCATAATGGCTAATATAATTTCCATTAAGCGCATCTTTCTAATGTCCACCGCTACACCATTAATGTTAATGGATATGCTTTTGCGTGTAATCAGCGATTAATGTATTATAATTACAAAGCAATTGCCTATATGAATTTTTATGCATGTACTGAGTACAATTATTTTATCATGAGAAATTGTGAGAGCATGCATTTGGTTTGCCTTAAAACTATTGGATATTGGTTTAATCTGCGGTAAAATATGGGAGGCTAACAACTAGGATTTGATTAATTTAATACCACAGCATCATGCGCCTAGTATAGTGCTGTGTGATCTTTACCAAAACAGAAGTACGTTGAGGTTTTCCATACTTGCACTTAATCAAGGTTATGTTAGGTCTGTAGGTGTGTATGAAAATGGTCATAGACCCACTTGGAGATATAGCTATACATTTCGAGTGTCCTCAGCGATTGAGTGCCAGGAGTAACCACATTACCTGCTTCTTTTACACAGAGAAGGTATTAACCAGCTTAGCAATTTACTAACTCAAATGAAATTAAAGAGTTCAAAGAGTTTCACGTCCGCTATATGTATCTATCAGCCTGGTGAAGAAGAGTGACCCCAGCTGCGTGATTCGCCTTGACTACAGACTCCTCATTGTCATCGCAGTAGTTTCTGCAGAGAGAACTCGTTGGCATTCGCCATCACTGGTGCATCGGGCAATAGCACAGTGATCTGTGGTAATGTCGGTAAGAATTCTTATTGCAGTTAAATTGAGCTTCGTAAGGTCATCCGTCTCTTTTTCTGTTAAACGATGGCTATACGACGGGAAAAGACATACAAAAATATTTTTAAGTTGTTATTTTTAATATATGTATATATTTTTTTTATCTTTTCTACATAATTAACATTCATTTCAGTATATTTCTTTAATCTGTAAATTCACTGTTAGAAACTGTCCTCAAAATCGCATTTTTGTAGCTTTTTAAGCTCTAACCACATTATTTATCTCTGAATTGTTATCGCTGGCTTTTCCTCCCAAGTTTTTCTTTATTTTTGGAAATAATCAGAAACCGCACGGCGCCAGATCTAGAGAATATGGCGGCGGACGTCTTTTTTCGATACCAGAAAGCGCAATAAAGTCATCCGTCGCAGTTTCTCTTGGTTTGGTAGTTACTGTCTGTAACGGTTTCCCCAGAGCATCCCGCATTTGTGGCATTACGGGCTTTACAACCCCGGGGTACCCGGTCGATGGCTGCCAGTCCTTGAATCGAGCAGAGGCTCAACTAGCAGATGTCTTTGGATTTCGAGGTTTTACCAGAAACTTAATTCAGGTACCACGGGGAACAGAATGCCCTCGGAGTGTGTTCGCGAGCGATATGAGCAAAATTAGAGAGACGAGCAAGGCAAGTAACACTACCAAGATGAGCACTAGAAATACGAGAAACATGGTTCGAGAAAGTTAGTTTGTCCACTCACACTATCAATTGGTACTGAAGTGCTTGCATTTCAGGGCGCTGATCAAGGCAATTGAATTGAACCGTTGTGCTCTTGAGCGCTTTAAGTCAAGTCATCCTGGCAAGTATCCACGTTAAACACCGACACATCTGACTGCACGGTAACTATATGTGCTCTGTTTTAAGCTTAGAGATGCGCTGGGTGCTCTAAACAAAGTTCCGAAGGCAAATGATGTCCACTCCGAAGAGCTTTTCGGGAATGTTGATGAAATGTACAACGAGCTGCTTAAACCTTGGTCTAGCGAATGCTAGGCACCTGAGAAGGAAATGCTAGACGATTCTACCGCCTCTTCCAAACAGTTGCGGCAGTAGTGATCCATGGGAGTATAAAGTCGCTACGGGTGGGTTCTTAAAGGACATTATCCGGTCAGTACACCTGTAAGAATCGACAGCTGGCGCTTAGCCAGCTGCAAAAGATCCCTTGATCCGCTGTGGTCAACAACCGGCCAGAAGGACCTTGCAACGCGGCATGTCGTATTTTCCTCCAGTGCTCGCTGAGCCGACTGAGAGCCCATCTGTCTAGGAGCAGGCCGCAAGTGGCCAACGAAGCTCCTATGCCCTCCCTGTCCGGTGTGATGTATTAGAGGGTGCGTTGCCTAGCCAATTACTATATCCTGGGACCCAAATGAGATTGATTTGGAAGTATTTCGAGATGCTTAAGAGAGAGAGAGAGGTCAGCCATACCCCGACCATTTTCGATCGTACCATTAGAGATCCCAACGTCCTGATTATCGCATGGTTATCGCAGTAAATATTTATCGCCAAAACATTGGTTCGAAGCCATCGGCTGCCATTTTTATAGCGGTCACATCTGCAGTCTGAAAGTGAGAACTATTGAGAGTCCCTGGCAGTAGACATCTCCTCCAATTCTGCCGTCCAGCTCCGATCCGTCCTTGAAGACCTCTGCAGCTCGACTCCAAAAACTGCCATAATCCCATGTGCGCTTTGGAGAGAGTGTGCGTGGAGATGTATCCGTTTCGGGCTAGCCTAGGAATACCCAGATGCATTTCTTCTGGTAGGGAGTCGAAGCCTGTGATGATTTATCGAGTGCCCAACCGTTGAGTTGAAAGAGACCCCAGAGCTTTTGACCCTAATGGCTGAGCGAATCGCCACAACTTTGCCTGCAATGTCAACTGGTGCGAAACTGAGCATAGCACGTTAGAGTAGCAGTGGTCCGAAGCGCCCCGCTGATTGCAACGATAGTCGCCCATTCCAAGCGCTCTAGCTTCCTAATAAGAGCACACTTTTCCAGTGAATTCCACCAGATAATGATTCTTTATAACGTAATTGCCTTGAGTGTGATTTCATATAGACAGTGTATCACTTTTCAAGAGAGGTCACATAACTTCCCCATGGCATTCTTCTAGCAGTAAAAAGGCGATGATTCCTTTTTTACTCGCTCCTTAATATTTGGCTTCCATGATATCTTCCACCCAAGATCATGGCCAAGAACTTGATCCTGTCAGATAGAACCAGTGAAACACCTCTTCTTGAGGGAAGCTGAGCATGAGGCACTTGATCTGAACTTAGCCAATATATCTTTTTTACTCCAGAATTGAGTCCTACTACTCATAATATCTTTTATTTGTTTTTTAGTCTGTAAGAAATCATTGACTTAATTAAATGAATTGAAATGAGAATACATACAAATTAATTTCAGGCCTATTGCCTTGCATAGAGGTTAGGTTCGATTCTGGGTACGAGCAACATCTCACAAAACACCTTCTAACGTTTAATGGCCGCTTCAAACATAGGTAACCAATCTCTGTGACAACAAGAAGACCAAAATCACAAATCGGAGAAGAAGACGGCCTAAAAATGATATACTTGCCACCAATTCTGCGTGCCAACAATCTGAAGTCGAAGCGGGGAAGACATTTTACTCGCCAATTTTGTGCAATAAATGTTTTATAAGCGTTCATTTGAAGGCTTTTTTATAGCTTAAATTTTGGATAGAAGCCAGTGTTGCATGCGCTGTTGTTGTTACTGCCCGAGCGACTTCAATTAAACTCAAATCGTTCACTTCATATGATATGACAGCGCATAAACTGCATTAAATCACTTTGGTTGTGGCAATTGCCAAGTACTTTGTCTCACCAACTGACAGGACGCGTATAGACAAATAAGAGTAAAGGCTAAGGCAAAAAGCAAAAACCCCAAAGGGGTGGACAGCTCATCTAGCGGGCAAGGTGAGTGAAGTCGAAGTGCAGACGAACACGGCTTAGAGAAGCAGGCGAATTTGCGTTCAATTTCGCTACAAAATATCGCTAGACGTACTTAGGTAAGTGGTGACGAGGTAGAATTAGAACAAAGAACGTTGAGCGAGCTGCGTGACGCAATCAGGCGGGGATTGCGGGTGTGCGCCCCACAACCGCATATAAATGAATTAAAAAACATAGCAAAAAGCAAAAGTAGTCGCTGTAAAAACTTAATGGAAGCAAATGCATCAAAATGGTTAATTGGATCTGGAACAGAAGATGACGGACACTTGGAGTGTTTGTGGCAGCAGCAATGCTAACTAAATCAAACGTGCAACACATGTGTGTGTGTGTGCAGCTCGCAAGCAATTTGCAGCACACAAGCGTACACCTGCGTAGATGTGTAGTATGAAGGTATAGACGTGGGTATGAGCACGTGAGCTTAAGTGCATGCGAGTATTTAGGTGCATGCAACACTTGCAACACACACAGCCAATGCCATTTTGGCTGACTGCACAGGTTTCAATGCGGAGTGAGTGCTGCGCGCATAGCAAGTGGCATTTGTGGCAAGAAGTTTTGTGGCGCACCAGGTGTTTGTGTGTGTCTGTGAGTGTGTGTCTGTGATACGACACGCATTAGCGCGAATTGAGAGTACACAACTTATTGCTATTGTGGCGTTTCTTGTTGTCGTTGTTGTTGTCGACGTTGCTCTTTTTTGTGGTATTTGCGCTTTAATCGAATATTTAGTCAAGTTCGTTGGCGTGTTGCTTGATGTGTGTGATATTTATTTGCTGTGCACTACTTAGAATGGTCGTGCTGGTGGAGCTGGTTGTGGTGGCGGCGTAGTCGGGTAGGGTGTGGTGTGGCAAGTCATGGCACATATGATGTATCTCTTTTCGCTACTCATTTTCTGTTTTAATCAATACGTTCGTGTGCCAGTCTTGGTTTTATGTGCGTGTGTATATATACATCCACTTGAGTGCTGTTGCAAATATGCATTCAACAGCATTAACAACAAATCAAATCAGCGCAGTGTTGCATGCAACAAGCGCATGCGATGAATGAAAGGTGCTGCTGATTAAGTAAAGATTTTAAAATACTTGCAAGTGGGAAATGGTGAGGAAGCGTTTTGGTTGTCATAAAATTGAAGCATGTATTTTTAAAGGGCTGCTTAGGATCTTGCTTGTGTGATATTCCTCCATACAGAGAGCGTGGTTGTGTGATCTTAGCTGTATTGTGCTTAGTAGGATAGGGTTTTAGTAGCTGACACTTCGGTAGTCGGAGTCTAAAATTTATACTGATAAAATATTTCGTTTTTATGGAAGAACCGATTATATATAATTGGCGGCACCAGGAAAAATGAGGAAAGAGCGACACCTTCTCAAGAGAAAAAAAAGATAGAAGGACGAAAAGTTCGAGCTACTGGCAGGCAGTAATAAGGCTTAAAAATTCTATTAGAAAATAAGGCAGTAGTCAAATGGTTTCACGACATGATCTAGGTCCCGAAGATATGAAGATGGAAATCTGGTAACAGATATCCAGGGTACACTTGGCGAAATACGTAGCAAGTTTCAAGAAGAAGAGCCTGGTCAATGGATGAAAAGAAGCTAAATGAACGATATCATATCTAAATTTGAGATCACAGCCAAACTAATACCGTTATGTAAAGTGGCACACAATGTGGAAAATAGACTTTTATGTGACAAAATCCACTTTAGAAATTGAACAGCAAGCTAAATAATTTTAACAGTCGTTTAAAGCTTTTTAGTTGATTAGGTCAGGTTAGGTTTTAGTCATTGCTCCAGGCAAGGTACGCTCTTGGACATTTCAAAGATTGTCTTTTGTTAAACCATGAAAACTGAACGGAGACCATTAATTTAGTCAGCGAAACGTCGCGAGCCGAATAAGAAATTACGAATGCTGCTGATTTCGACGGCTGAGTTATCCTCAGGATTGGTTTGGAAGTGCGAGCTAAAATGTTTCCATTTTAGCCTCCCGAAGGCAGGACAGTCTAATAGAATGTGTTGAAATTATTCCACATCATCTTCTTCATGCCAGCTGATAAACAAAGGGATCAGTTGATATGCCTAGTCTTACCGCGTGAATACCAAACACACACATAAAAAGCTGCTCTTACCGCCCCGATCCACCTCAGGCCGTAGCATATGTCTTAGTGTTAGCACAGCGCTCGATGAGCTTACTTAAGGCCCAACCGTCCCAAAGCGAACCGCTGAAGGACAAAGGTGTTCCTAGATGCTCCACATAACCGGTGATTACGTTTCAAGCGTGCCTTTACTTGCAGGTCATCAGCAGCCAAATTAGCCTTATTAAGAAGTACCCCGACGAGATTGATAGAGAGGCTAGATATTTCTTTACCGATTTCGAGAGCATGGCCACCTGACTATCAGAGTCAGCTCCTTACTTTCCTTATCTTTCTTCAGAAGACACCTCCACCAACCCTGCCTCCAAATTTTGATCAGTCCGTTTTCGCTTAAGGGAATATGGGTGCAGTAGGAGCTATTTCGGAGGCGCAGTAACCGGTGTGCTCAGGGACGAATTCAAAGAGAAAAGGAATAGTCAGGTTAACTGCCACGATAACGCGACATTGGAGGAAAAGAAGCCAAAATAGGCCTCCCGTACAACCCACAGTGCCGCAACTGCGATCAAGAGGGAAATAAGAAAACGGTGTTACACTACTTTCGCGAGTGTCCAGCACTGACGAGAATAGGACATGATACACTAGTGAAACTCTCCATCCAAAATCTTATGTAGATCTCCAAATGCTGCATCACTAACATAAATAGATGCATCTACAAATCGAAGCGGTTTATCGAAACTGAAGAATCAGAAGAAGCAGATAACATCAGGAATCCCGGATAAACCGTATCAAAATGATGCCCCAAGCGCAAATTGAGTCCTGGGCAAGTGCCCAGGTGACGCTTCTTTGAACCAACCAACCAATCTAAAGACTGATATTTACATTTATGTACAGATGCAACTTTGTATCCGTGGACTCTCTTTTAAATATGTCGGCATCTTTACCCGCCACAGAGAAACGAACAAGCGTTCCGGATCCAAAAATCTTCGGCTTCCACCATAATTTTGTCGAAGTCCAAAGCTCTTGATGATAGCTTAACTGCCAAGACATTCTCTGCCATGTTTTTGCTCTTGTGAGCGAGCAATTTTTATCAATTTAAATTTAAAAAAAATGAATTAATACGAGTGTGAGGAAAATTCAAACTCAATTATGTATTCACAAAATAAGTACAACAAGCATAAAAAACACTCCCGCTTGATGCATTACCACTCCTCCGGAGTGGTTTTAAACAGCAAAAGCCAAAGCGCTACAAGCTGTAGGGGCTCTGTATGACTTTTAGCATACAGAGGTGGTACAAGAGTTACCATTGGCCACAGCGCCTACCCAATTTTTGAACTTAAATAAATAACCGGTGCTGAACACTCCCGCTTGACGCACACCCCCAAAAACTCTTACAGAGTTTAAGCGGCAAAGCCACAGCGCTACAAGCCGTAGGGACTCTGCATGACTTACAACCATGCAGAGGTGGTAACTGATGGTTATCATTGGCCCCGACGCCTACCCAAAACATTTTTGCTTTAATAAATTTTGACCATATGTTGCTCTTTAGCAACGTAAAAGGGGTGTGTTTGAGTATATTTAATTGAATAAGTAAAGCAAATTTTAAGGTAATACAAATTATTCCGAGTTTATTCAAAAATGGGAAAATATAGTGGACTGC
>NW_016161345.1:0-21042 GCF_001687245.7 Rhagoletis zephyria
ATCATAAGGGGGGGTCTCAACCGAGGCTTTGCCTTGCTTCTTCACTGGAAGTGGTTTTTACGTGGAGGGCCCAAACCCAGCGCACAACCAATTGCTGGGACGGGGGTGGTTTCGCAACCAAATGCACGTTTATATACCGAGCCGCTTGCTCCAAGCGGACACCCGCTACAGACTTCAGTGAGCCCTTAAACCGAATAAGTCGGAGTGACCCCACCGAAGCTCCCCCTCTTTCTGCCGTGACCCAAGGCTGCACTCGGATTGGTTACCGCATCTCGCACATGGGTTGCTCACGTTGCCCAGAGTGCGCGAACGAGGACGCAAGAGTCGGGATTGAGTATAGCCATGCAACTGTAACTGCATACCCAGCGCAACGACTATACCCCACTCAAGTTCGGTGTGAAAATACAAGAAGATGCCAACGAGATCGCTGAAGACGCCATGCAGTCATTCGGAGACATTACGCCAAACGAAGGAGAACCTGAGAAGGTGAGTAAGTGTTGTTCAAGCAAACCTTAGGTATTCTAAGACGGGTTCGGACATATTTTTTATCTTCTAAATAGGGGAAAACCTCAATAACTCAGAAACCTGTGATAAGAGACCTGTAGTTCACTGATGAGCGCTATAACCTTTGTTGCACAGGAAAGTCAACGGTCTACTAATATACCGGCTGGCAGGTGCTAGCCCTATATTGCTCGGCGGCTCTACAAATGCAAGTTATACGTTGTGGGACAGCTCCAAAAGTAACGATAAACGCGATTCACTTTTGGAATTTATTATCTTAACTAGTAAGCCCGGGCAGACGTTGTCCTGCTAGACACCGATACATAGGCAGGTTACATGCATCGTAGATATTATGGGTCTTCACATCGAAGCTTGGTACTCGGTAAGTCGGTGGTCGGTAATTTTTTCCCATGAATTTTGTTTGTGTAACACTATTTTACAAAAAAAAAATCCAAAAAGGGACTCGAAAGTACTCAGAACTTAAAAAAACCCCGAAAGTATAGACTTAAAAAGTACAGAGTTTTATTTACATTTACCGGTATTCAAAAATGATTGTACTCAATTTGCAGTTTCAGTAATTTTCAAGTACAATACCTGTACTCAGTACAGTTAGGCATACATTTGACGTAGTTTGGGATTCATATATTAATTTGAATAAAATACTGGCATGATACTGATTTCTAAACTAAGAATTGAAATGTTACCAACATATATACTCTGGAAAATACCCGATCCTTAAAAGTATCGGTACCAAAGAACTCGATCCTCAAAAGTACTCGATACTTCCCAACACTAAAATGAAGCATAGCCGCGAATAACATCGGAAAACTCTGGCTTCGGATATGGGCAGTTTGTAGTTAGCGTAAACGAACATAGCGGCACGGGATTTTTAAGAACGTTGCAAAAAGCATAGAACAAATTTCGATGAAAAAAAAAAATATTTTTTCTTGTGTTCAAAACTATCCTATCTTTTAAGCTGGAACCAACAATACATACCCATAAAATTTCATTAAAATTGGTTAACCGGTGGGTGTGTATTGTTGGTTCCAACCAGAGTGTCCAGATTTGGCGATTTTTTTGTTTTTGATATTTGTGCGTAAAAATTTATGAAATCGCCATTGGCGATTTTTGACGATTTTTTCCCTATCATGTAAATGCGTCGAAACACGTGAAAAGTAGGTTGTGGAGTTAGAGCTTTAGTTTTGATGTGGTAACACTTTCATTGTTATCGATTTTATTCAATTTGAATGGTTGCTTCAAATGGTTGCTGCTTTTTTGGAAAGGTGTTTAGAAGGAGCCGAGCTCAGCTAACTAATAAAACAAAACTAATTACAAGCTGTTCATTACAGGTGAACATTTCCAAGAAGTCACCCGGGAACTAAGCAGATCGGAGACCTTTATCGTCCGTGTTACATCCGACATTTGCAACCCGATGCAATTCTCAAAAAGGGATTATTGCACCGCAATAAAAAAAGAAATATAACTGAAAGTGCTCTCAACTGGTGCAGCGTCAATCGAAAAGAATTTACAATTTTGTAAAGTTTTTCAGGTTTGTCGCCACGAGCGAGTAGTTATTTAGTGGCGCAGGTTTGATTTACGACCCGTTAGGAAACAGGCTGTAACCCGTAAAAAGAGCAAAATTACTCTTTCTTAAATACAATGTTCCAATTTTTTAAATTTAAGTACTAAATAAAAAAACAATAAATATGACTAACTTTTCCATTTTTTATTTACCTAAATCACCTAATGTACTCACCAAATTATTTCTTAAAAATATTTAACATCCGCATTCGCATCCTCATCCGCGGATGTTAGCTTTTAAACATCCGCATCCGCGGATGTCTAAAATTCCACGTTCGCGACATCCCTAGTATGTACATATAGATCGTTCTATTTTTAAAAGTGAGGTGTCAAATGACAGGGCTTGGTCTGTAGATTTGAAATAAAGTTTTATTTTTTTTGAAACGGGTTGCCACCTGTCACTAATTTTATTAAAATTATTTAAAATGTTAAATGAACTAGATATTACAATATGGGTATCAACGTCACGTAGAAAGGTTGCCACATGTTTAAAAAATCAAACTGACTTTAATTAAGGGAATAAGGCATATATGTAGTACTTTTATATTGCTAGTAAATTCAAAGTCCATTCCCCAACATCAGAGTGTTGATATATTCAAAAAAGAAAGAGAGATCCGATAAGAGAATGTACTCAAACTGACATTTTTACTTTTCAAAATTCAGGAGCGGTTTAACAAATTCTTATTGAAAAATAATTCACATGAAAAATTAACAAAAAATACAATATTTGTATATCTATGAGAAACACTGCAGCCGCTGTGGTAGCAAAGGATAAAGGTACCAGTTACAGAAGAACTTGGCATCAGTTGGCATTTCCAGTTGGCGTCAATAAGCACAGAACAGAAACAAATAGCGTGCTTTATTGGATTCGGTCAACTCATGGCGGAATTATACCAGGTGAAGCAAAAAATTTAGGATTTTTTTTCAAAACTTACTTCTTGAAGCAGAAATACTCTAGGACCTAGAGTCTAGATGAACAAAAGTCTGACAGAGAGTAACTATTTAGAAAATGAAAGGAAATTTTTGCCGAAATGCTGATTCAGAATAAGAAAATAGGCGCAGAGTTAAATGCTTCGATTCCGAAGCGCCCCGCAAATGAGAAATTGGTAATTTAATTTTCTTTTGTGGCGTATGTTTGGACTTTAGGGTGTATGTCGAGAATTTATTTACACTTTTAGCGGTGATAGCAGTAAATACATATCATATTCGCTGTAAAAAATTTCGAATTATGGCCCGTTCCATGCGTTCTTCAACTTGTCAAGTCAACTCCGCACAGGTGAAAACACAGTCTAAGAGCGTTTATGCATCAAAATTGAATTTTGAACAAAATTAGTTTGCGTTTACTGCGGTATGAAGGAAACATGAGACCGTAAAATTTGTGTTTGTTTGTTTAATTCTCTGAACCGTCCCTGTTATGACATGGCACTTCATTCTATGTGTCAGTTTACAAATATACACGTATACTTCTACAATCACAAACATTTTCATAGGCTGTCTTTCTTTGATTTCGAATTGAAAACAATTGTGATTATATTGAACTAGCAATATCGAAGTATTACATATATGGAATAAGGTAACTGAAATATGTATAACAACCCTCTACATGTAGTTAAGAATTAAACCCTTTTTGTACACATTTCGATTGATACCCATCTCTTAATAACTCATTTAACTTATTAAACAATTTTAATAAAATTTTTTAACAGGTGGCAACTCTTTAAAAATAATAAACCCCTATTGTCTACAGGTCAAGACTTTTATCCTACACTTCATTTTTGAAAATAGAACGAATCGTGCAGATCTGATGACACCAACAAAAAATTAAAAAATGATTTTATGCATTAGCAAAAAAACGCATTACTTCAAAAAGTGCAACAAATGAGCAAGTTTTTATTTCTTCTTTCGAAAGCTAAAAACCCGTACTATTTAATAAAATAATAAAAAATAACATATTTTTACATATTTTTTTTTATTCGTTCCATTAAAATTTAAAATTTTTTTTTGAATTTTGATAAAAAAAAATGGTTTTTCTGGAATACCGCAGGGACACCCTGTGTTTAGTTTTATTCCAATTATTTTAATCCTGTAGCTCTACTATCTATATGAAAATAAAAAAAACGTCAAACAAACATTTTATTTCAAAGAATGTATTTTTGACATTTGTTTCCGTGAAAAGCTTACGCATGACTAAAAATTTGTCGACTTTAGTGGCTTCCTGGCGGCATATAATTTCTTTTATAGGGAAATTTCTATTTAATTCTTTTTAGTGGTTAAATTACCTTTACAAAAATACCAAGCACGTTCACATTGCAGACAACGAATTTTTCGATTTTTGCCCAATTAGGCGGCACTGTGCGGTGGCGTGTTTGTGGCTGAGAAGCAAGTAAAGCTTTTAATGTATGCAGACGACTTAGTTTTGTTCGCTGAATCTCCGGAATCGTTACAGGTAATGATTGACATTGCGTGCAATCTAGCAAAATCCAATATTATGATATTTAGGAGGGGTAAGAGAGTTCCTTCTGGGTATAGCTGGAACTTCGGTATTGAGCCCANCATTTCCTATTTTTGACTATAACTACGGGCAAATGAGTTTATCTTAAGTAAAATGCTGTGAATCGCAGATCTCCAGTGGGTTTAAATTTGACTCATAGCTGGATAGGTATAGCAAAATACATTGTCGTCCCAACCAGTCTAAGGCTAACAGCCAATTTCACGTAAGCAATTTTAGTGAAAAATGATTTCAACTTTTTGAATTTTATACGGAAATTGACAAAAAATCAAAAAGTATTTTCCATTTAAGTTGCTGGTGAAATCGGCAGTAAGCAATTGGTTTCATATTTAAATAAAAATACAGAAAAAAAATAAATTCTATTTAAAATTTTCGGTGGGCGGGACGACAATGTATGGCTAGTGTAAAATTATATTTAACCTACTCAACAAAAACATTTTACATATATGTACTAGACATGCCTTTTAAGGTATCAATCGGTTAACGGCTCTCGATTAGGCCTTAAATTGCATTTTCATAAGGCGGAACGGAATATTTATTGATTAATTCAATTTATATATCGATTGTAACAATTTGTGTAGGTATGCGCATTAAATACTGCCCACAGTCCCTACTTTAAAATAGACTTTTCACTTTGTTGTTCTCTCAGCGCGCGTATTCACAATAGCTGCAGAGTTTTGCGAATTCTCATGGCTTATTTACAAATGCACTTGTTACTTGGATAATTAGTAGCATTGGCCGCAGACAAACAGTGGGCGATGAGAGCTGGACGCGGTCACTAGACTTTTAAAGGTTCTTTTCTTGACTTATGTGACTGTTGGTTGATTTTAGTGAATACATAAAGTAATTGACTAGGTAAAATAAATAAAATTAAGATCTGCGATAAAAAGTACGGTAGTAGTGCACTTTAGCGAAAGTAGGTCAAAATGGACGGACAAGCTCGAGAGTGGTATCAATCGACGCGTCTTAACGCCAATAATAACAATCCGAGACCGGAAATTACCATTTTTAATTCATTAAAGAGTTATTTGCAAAAAACCCTTGTACTTTTCGCACTATGTTTTGATGAATTTCACGCAAATGAATGGAATAAATGAACTCAATTTAACACGTATTTATTAGTTTTTATACATTTGTGATGTTTTAAGTGTACACTTTCGCGAAATTCTGTATTTAATAGCAATATTCCGATGGTGAAAATCCGCACTACAATCTTGTGTAGTTAATNGACAAGAAATATACTTTTGTGATAAGGGGATTTCTGTTCCTTTTTGTCGCACGCAGAAAGGAGAATTCTAAATTCACACTTTTTTAATAGAGTGGCAGCAGCAATTTAGTTCCATTTTATTTTTAATAAAGTGGCAACACTAGCTTTGTTCCATGTTATTTATATTAACTACGCAAGATTGTTGTGCGGATTTTCACCTTCGGAATATTGCTATTAAATACAGAATTTCGCGAAAGTGTACACTTAAAACATCACAAATATATAAAAAGTAATGAATATGTGTTAGTTGAGTTCATTTACTCCATTTATTTGCGTCAAATTCATCAAAACATAGTGCGAAAAGTGCAAGTTTTTTTTGCGAATAACTCTTTAATGAATTAAAAATGTGAATTTCCGGTCTCGGGTTATTGTTGTGCGCATTAAAACGCGTCGATTGGTAACCCTCTTGAATATTTTCATCAATTTTGGCCTACTTTCGCTAAAGTGCACTTTTACCGAAATTACGAAATTTATGTGTTTTAGTGCACTTTTATTGCTACACATTTGTGAATACAATCTAAATTATTTCTTCGTAATTCCATAAATTTATTGACTAATTCAATAAAAGAACGCACGTGTATACGAAAATAAATATATTATTATATATGTGTGTATCTACATAAGGGTGGTCAAAAAATATATAGGCAAATTTACTTTTTTGATTTTTCCCGCTGCCACCCCCCAGAACTGAAAAATATCAAAAATAAGGAGACACGTATTTTTATACCCGAGCGCACTTGTGCACAAGGGTATTATAACTTTGTTTACATAACAGTTGTTTGTAACAGGCAAAACGATTCGATCAGAATGAAAAAAGAAATCGTCTCACAATACCCAAGCTAATTTATCCAAAATTGATGTTTGTAGTAATTCGTTAGCAAAAAATACGCTTATAGTAAAATTTTGGGAAACTCGGTATGATTATTGTGCTTGCCACATAAATGCAAAAGGGTGAAAGTTATTGAAATCTGACTAAAACTACGCCCACTTTTCTATAACGTAAATTTCAGAAATGCTTGAAACTACGATATTTCGAAATTTAAGGACGCTAATTTTACTCAAAATTGATACTAACAACAATCCCTTAAAAAGAAGTAACATTTTTATGGAATTTCGGAAAATGGGCGTGATGCCGCTCACATATATCTATATAAGTTTATCTCATTATATCTTAACTGATCGTTCTATCGAAGGTGTTTGAAATAGACGTAAAACAAGGGTGGTTCACCATGTAGCGGTAGTTTTCGGAAAGGTGAAAAAAACTATAATGAATACTTGCGCCGGGTATTTAATGTTCGGCTCCGACCGAACTTACAGCTTTTTTACTTGTTTTATTTTGAAATCGGTTAATATTTACCCGTGCCGCCGGTGCTTTGATGCTCACATGTATTTTACATGGGGAAAATAAATTTTTTCCTAAAAAAGTGGCAACCCCGTTCAAAAATATATTTAAGTCTTCAAACGCCTTTAGTTTTGATGAAGAATTATTCTAATTATTTTATCGAGCCTTTAAATAATTTTAAATTTTCAAATATCTGCTAACCCTATTTTTCAAATTTGTTTACCACATAGCCACAGAAATAACAGAGTAGAATGGAAAAAAATAAACCTATCCATTAAGCTGTTCATGCGTGATGTGGCTTTGAAAACATAAAATAACAAATTTTTGTAAACAACAGATAGGATTATCGGTTAGTAAAACACGATTAGTAAAAGTTTTAAGTTAAATAAGCATCATAGTGATTTTATTGAAGATTTGTGAAGATAAATATTCTTATTCGATCAAAAACTATATTTATTTTCAATGATTTTATAGCAATTTTACGAAAAAAAAATGTATTTTTCCCATATAAAATACATAGAAATTTCAAAGCCCCGGCGGCACGAATAAATATAATTGATTTCAAAAAAAAAAATACGTGTCTCCTTATTTTTGATATTCTTCAGATCTGGGGGTTGGCTGGAGGAAATTTTTTTTTGGCCACCCTAATGTATATACATATATATGTATGTACTAATGTAATGTAAATTTGCACAGGCAAAACACCTTCGTGCATATACAAAATTCTCTCTCTTTTAGCTAAACGTCATCATTAAATAATGATCTCGTTCGTCTAGAACTACTAACAATAACAAACACACCGTCTAGTTAACACAGCTGATTACCTATACATACATGAATGTGCTACACGTTTAAATATACATATGTCAAAAGATAAAACTATGTTCACATATCAATATTATCTCAATCAAAGCTCGTTTTTTAATCACCACGTTTACACAGGCAAATCTCAGATTATTAGCCGTCAAATTTGTTGTGCTTGTTATTCTCACATCTCAAGGAAAAGTTATGTTTCTTCTCTGTGCCACCGTGATCACGTTTTTCTGCTATAATAAGCAATATAAATATATTTTAACTTAACATTTTATTAAAAATGCCTTTACAAACCTCTTTTATTTGCTAGCGTACATTTTTGTTTACTTTTACATTTGGCGTTTCTCTTCTCTTTCGCAAAAACAATCGATAAAACTAGGATGGACACCGAAAAGTTATCGGTTAAATCTGAGATTATTTTATAATTACAGATTAACAAGGGACGAATTTTATATGGCTAATCTCTTGTTATAATTACAGATTAGGGTGTTAAGCTCGAAAATGAGGATAATCTACTTATATGTGAACCTAGTATAAGATATAGTTCACAGAACCTTTGATAATTATTTTGTTTGAGCGTTTGCGAATTCGCCGGATCTCACAGCAGCAACCAGATGACATCTTTGATTTTCCACTGTCCTGCTTCTCGTATGATCGGCAACGCACAGTGGCGTTGTTCATCGTCCGTGGTAATCAAATATCAGCGAAGTAAAGGTCAAGAGACTTCAACCAAATTTTCGGCTACAGTCGCCAGCAGAAATGCGAGTAGCTTAACGCTTAACAACGATCAGAATTTCGTAAAGCGAAAACAAACTGGTGCAACTGCGAAAAGCTTTTATAACGGTAAGTCATTTATCTTATCGGTGCAAAATTTATCTGATGTAATACTCAACCCTGTAAAAAGGCAGGTTTTTGCCTTGCTTGTCCTTGTCTAGCTCACGTATTCCATAATATTGTCATTTTAAGCAACGATCTGATTTTTAGGGCAACCATCTCCCCTGACAAAGCTTCAAAGTGCAGAGAATGTGCCTTTTTTGCCTTGCAAGAGTGTTAAATTTTAAGAGCTGAACCCAAACTTTTCCCACCGTTTGCCTTTATTTTAGAATCGAACACGAAAAGAGAAAGGGGCAATCAAAACGCGCAGAAGTATTTCTGATATCTTGAAAAGCTCTTAACCAGTTTTAGCTGTAAACAAAATGTTTTCAACAGAGTGTGATTGAATTTGACATTGCTCTCAGAAGAAGCATCCTATGAAGTCAAATTGAAAAAATTTTTTATGAATTTTGAATCGCTTGTTTATATTTTTTGGCATAATAGTACCTTAAAAGAGAGCTTACCTGAGTTTTCAATCACACCTTGTTTAATACACCTCGGCTGGAAAGAGCTTTTACTTTGTACTTGTTTACCTAAAAAAAATTTGGCCATTTCATGGCGAAAATAAAAGCTCTCTCTGGCCAACGCTGATTTAAATCAGGCTTCACAAAAATCGTGTGCTGAGATTTTAAAGCCTCCTCAAACATTTTGTAGCAGTGACTATCAAAAAGCGTTTTGTTACAACAACATAAAGACTACTGGAAGCTTTAAAATATTTTTCGCACGAGCTTTGTTTTTTGGTAGTAACAGTTTAATATGTATCAGTGATGATCAGAAAGAGATTCTAGTTTGTGTGCGTCCATCTAAAATGGTTATGGGCACTGCCTTGCCCGCGGGCAAAATTCTTTTAAGCTTTCTATACATTTTGTATAGGTGCGTGCAGAGTAAAAGCACTCTCTGCGCATCTGTGATCTAAAACAGTGATGCTCAGAACAGCGCCCGCGTGTAGAAATCTTTAAAGCTCGCGCACCGATTTATATATGGACGCGCAGAGAGTAAAAGCTCGATTTGAGCATCACTGATCTAAATTCTATAAAAAGTTCTTCTGCGGGCTTATTTTGCTATAGGTATCTTTCTGCCCGACACAGATCTGGAATGTATAGAAAGCTCAAAATGCTCGCCACGCTTTGTCATGACCAAGATTTCGCTATTGGCTTGTGATGGTGAAATAAAACACGTTAATTTCCTATGTTGGCGTAAGTTTGGCAGTTCTTTGACAGCAAATAAAAAAAAATAAAAAAAATTTCGAAATCAAGTATTTTTGTTTAGATTTTTTTTTTTGTGCGAAAGTCTGCTTCATGATATTAATGCATACGATCCACTTAGAGACTTAAAAATATGTTGAGAATATGGGTGCAAATCTCATCGATTTGTAAACGAGGAAGATGTCCTTATTTGTTGTAAAACCAAAACTGTCATAAATACTATTTTGAAATGTAATATTTGAACTTAACACTAACTAACTAATATAAAACACGCCTAATAACAACATTTGGCGCTTAAAGTTTTGCTTGGCATTTGGCCGAGCTCCTCCTCTAATTTATGATGTGTGCCTTGATGTTGTTACATAAATGAAGGGATCTATAGTTTTACGCCGCCCCCAAACGGCAAATGGTTTTTATGATAAGCTTTTTCAAGGCGGGAATGCACTCGAAGGTTTGCGATTGCCTGCCGAGGGCGACCGCTGTTAGAAAAAACCGTTTTCCCATTTAGATGTTGCTTGGACCAGGGATTGAACTCAGGTCCTACCGAGTGCTACATGTTAACTTTGGGGCGAATTGAGATTTAACATAACACCCCCAATACAAAATACACGTGGTTGTGGTTGTTGTTGTTGTATTTTTGCTACCACCTTGTATAAATTTGCCTTGCCTCTAACCACTCAGTCACAGCACCCGCTAAAGCTTCATAACATATGGTCATACTAAATGCATACAAAGCTTCAAATAGCTTTCCCCGTGGGCAGGCCGTTGCCCACTAGTAGTAGTCCCCACTTTTCAAAAGTACTGCTGCAGGCAAAGATGTTTATAGATTATCCTCGCCCTATCTTCGATACATTTCCTTCAAGTTTTTGATTCTGATGGATGTTTTTTTTTCTTTTATGAATCAGCAAAGCCCATTTTTTGCAGCTTAATGATATATTAGATAACACATTTTCCCTTCAAGGTAGAACAACCTGTTTATACGTTCTTCTCCATGCCCTCCTTTTGGTGTTAATTTCTAGCTAATTTAAATCAATTCCATCCATTTCATTATTTCAAAGTTAAATTTTCTAAAGCCAACGGAGTTTCATCATAATACGAGTATGCTCCGATTCACCCCAATTTAAATTTCACTTTTGGAATCGAGGAAAGTTTTAAAGTATTATACTGTATAAGTATAGTTATTAGACTAGTTAAAAAAAATCGACTATCTATTTCTTTTTTTTGAAATCCCTTGTGAAATATTTTCGGGACAGTGAAAAAAGAGGCCCGTCAGAAGCTCAGCTCTTAATATTAAGAATAAGAGGTCTCTCATCGCGAATTTTTGTTTTCCATATAATTAACACAGGAAAAAATTAGGGCCCAAAAGTTATGATCGAAACTAAATGTCATTTTGTTCCCACGAACACTTCAAAACCAAAACCGAGATGAGAACAAAACTTCCCAGAACGTTCACAATAGGAATTATTTATATAACAAAACCCTGTGGAACGTACCCGAAGAGAACAAAATGCGAACAATACTNATAAGAACAAAACCCTGTGGAACGTACCCGAAGAGAACAAAATGCGAACAATACTTTCGGGAACATTTCTAAGAGAACAAAATGGGAACAAAAGTCTCCGAAACGTTTTGGAAAAGAACAAAACGGGCACAAAAGTCTAAGGAACTTTCTCTCGAAGAACAATATGTGACCGAAGTCTCAGGAACTTTCTGACAGACAACGAAACGGGAACAAATCTTCTCTGAACTATTCGCGAAGAATGAAGGCGAGACCACAATTTTTCTCATAGCGTTCCATTAGTTTGAACTGTTTGAATATCAAAATTAAACGAAAAAGAACTGAAAGATAATTATGCAAATAAAGTCAAGACTTAAGACACGAGCTTTTCTTGCACAGAAAATGAAAGATTGTTCCATAAATGGACACCTCACCTTAATTGTAAACTATGAGGAGGTTGAAATGATCCAGCTCTCTAGCTTAGAATTTATAATCATGGTTCTAATTGAAACGATTTTTCATCTCAGCACGCAGACGTTCCTCTCATCCTTAACGTTAAGTTCTCCAAACTTTTGTTCTCGTCTTTTTATAGCAGAACATTCCCCAGACTTTTGTTCTTATTTGATCCTCCTTGAAAACGTTCTTGATACTTTCGTTGTTATTTTGTGCTCATTGGAAACGTTCCCGAAAGTTCCGTTATCAATCTGTTCTTCTTGAGAACGTTCCCGAGAGTTTTGTTCGCATTTTGTTCCTACCGAAACGTTGCATAACTACATATCACTCCTCCAAAAGTTATTCAAAGCAAAATTCGAACACAAAAAATTTAACGATTTATTTTTAATTTTCGGCAAAATGTTAAAATTTATCACTAAGTGCCGGTTACTCGAGTGAGTTTTAAAATTTATCGGCCCTTCAAACAAATTTATCCATAACAAAATTTTTGTTTAAAGGGCAGATAAATTTTAAAACCTTTTTGAGAAAATGGCCCTAAATATCATAAAATTTATATGGAAATTTAAAAATTTTTTATTACCTTTGAAAAAAGATGATTTTACTTAAATTATCAAGTTTAACGTTATTTAAAAAGTGTTTTTTTTATCGTTTTGAACAAAATGACAGACACCGCCAAGAAAAACAATTACCAAAAATCAGCGGTAAGTCTAAAGTCAAACTTGCACTTTACTATACTAAAATTGAATGGGCTACGAAACGGCGTACTTAAAATCTTCTAAAAAATCTAAATAAAAAGTTCGAAATTTTTACGAAAGCTTGTTGATTTTTTTTTTAATATTGCACAATGCTCAAAGCTCGGATTTATGCGGCTTTTATTAAAGAACAAACTATAATGTAAAAAAAAAAAGATTAAAATAAAATTAATAGCCAAAATTTGTCAATATAGGAGTGGCGTATAATTGTTTTACACACTTTACCAGAAATTTTTAATTGACCTTCTTTTCGAAGAAAATTAAAATTTATTAAANTAAAAAAAAAATGATTAAAATAAAATTAATAGCCAAAACTTGTCAATATAGGAGTGGCGTATAATTGTTTTACACACTTTATCAGAAATTTTTAATTGACCTTCTTTTCGAAGAAAATTAAAATTTATTAAATTTCCACGATAATTTTTGTGGTATTTGGTGATAAGTTGTAACATTTTGCCGAAAAACGTTAAATTTTGTATATGTTCAACCTTAAACTTGAATAAGTTTTGTAGGAGTGAATTTATGGAAAAATCATAAGAGCTTCAAAAATATGCATCGCTCATTCTATTTTTTGGAAAATAGAAATTTGCGATGGGCGACTTCTAAATCTTATATTGAGCGCTTTACTTTTGACAAGCGTCTTCATTCACTGTCTCGAAAATATTTCACAAAAGATTTTGATAAAAATATAATTTTTGGAACCAGTCTAATATTACGTTCAAATTGGCCCCATTTAACTTGTTAAATGAAAAAGAGCTTTTTGGAAAACAAAATCGTCCACATTGAACATTTAGAGTTAACTTTGACGGTTGTTTGATTACCAATAAAAAATCAAAAAAAAAAAAATATTCAAAATCAAGTTTTTGTGTTTCAATTTATTTTGAGCGAATGTCTGCTTCATGATATTAACGCATACGGATTACTTAGAGACTTCAAAATGTTTAGTTTGTATGCACTATTTGTCTCTGCGTACGATGAGACCTCATGGGAAATAACTAATTACCGCTTTGGCCTCTTTTTTTTGGTGGGCAGACAGGCATACAATTTTGGTATTTCTTGATCATTTTTAATTTTTAATATTTTTCAGAATATATGTATGTACATTTTTTGAACGTTGGCGTGTCAAATGAAAGCTTTTGGGTCTTTCTGATTAGCCAGAGCAGAAAGCTTTCTGATACAACTCTGCGTTGAACTGGTTTTCAAACGAGTTAAATGATTTAACTGGTTCAATTTTCCCACAACAATTGCATGCGATTTAACTTTTTTATGAACATGTTTTGATCATTTAACTGGTTCAAGCCCATTTAACATGTTTAGCTCGTCAATTTGAACGTAGTATGATGTATGTATATTACATATGTACACTTTTAGCGCAACAATAAAAAAAATCGCTAGATGGATTGCATAACAAGGCTACTACAGATAAAAATAAAGATTAAGAATTGAGAGTGAGATTAAGATCAAGATAATTTTTCGAAAAATAATAAGTAAACTAAGCAACTTATAAAAAGAGAATAAAAATAAAACTCGTGCAAAGATTTTACAATTAAATTTATTACAATATATGTACATATTTATAGTGCAAATTTCTTCTCTGGAATTTTCTCTATTAGATTTCACTTCTTCCATGTGTAAGGACTACATGCGCTCAGTATTTTTTATGGTACATTTTTTTCAACCAGGGACCATAATAATTATAAGTAAAATAATTTAAATCAGCATTTAATCATTATTTTATGATTTTCACTTTTTTCGCTCAAAAATATTTAATAGTTATTACTGAGTTTTGTTTTTTTTTCTGATAAAGAATTTTTAAATATTATTTGATTTTTATTTTTTCGAAAACAATTATTAATTTATGATTTCTATTTGTTTGCTCAGAGATTATTGTGGTTTATTTTCCCACTTAAAAATAATGATTATTTATTAATTATTTTTATAGTGTGGCTACATCTGAAAAAATGTGTCGGAAATCACGCTAGTAAAGCTTACGAGTTTTTTTAATAATCATTATTCTTAAGTGAAAAAATAAAATTCAATAATAATTATTATTTTTGAGCGAAAAAATAAAACTCAAATATTAATTTTTATTTTCCATGATAAAAACATTACAAGGTAAATTCATTCTCTCAATTCGTCGGTCTTGATTTTTTTCTGACGTTTGCAAGCATTTTAAAATCATATAAAAAAAATAAAATAAAAATAAAAAAAGTATTCACAATTGTTGTTTGAGATTGAAAATGAGAATGTGTGTGTGAGGTTGAGTTTTGAATATTGAAATTATATTGCTGGCAAACGCCAGACTGCCTCTCAATGATTTTATCTTGTAATATTTTATCATGTTATTTTCAATTTGTAATGGTTAAACTCAAAAAATAAAAANATCTTGTAATGTTTTTATCATGTTATTTTCAATTTGTAATGGTTAAACTCAAAAAATAAAAATCTATAGCAAAAATGTGTGCGTACAATCGAGAGCTTCTGCAACGCTTAAAATATATAGATTTTTTTTCAAATAAAATTAAAAAAAGTGATTATTTTCCGTCCCTGGTTTCAACTAGACAATTTAGCCTGATTTAAATTAGATAATTTCAAACTGCTGAAGTTGAAAAATCCTCATTCCTTTGTATCCGGTTATAAACTAGTCTCGACACCAAAGTCTCTCAATTTTTACCATAGCAATGCTATAAATAACTCATACATATACAATTTATTTAGCACTTTTTGTTGTTCTTTTCCATAGCTTTTATTATGATTGTTTGTTGTTTGTATGTATAGCAGTCGCTGTGGTAAACTCAAATATCTTAAACAATAAATTCATAAAATGTGACGCACGCCTCATTCAACGACATCCACTTGGTACATATGCATTACAGTATTCACGTATGCATATAAATATAATAAAATATTTGAAAATTTACATATATAATTATTTTCTTTGCATTTTCAGTAGCTGTGTACGCCCTTGCGTAAATTCAAGCTCAAGGTTTCTCTTTAAGCATTTTTTTTCTCATCAATCAACATACCCTCCATTAAATTAGATAAGTACATAATTAGGCAGTTGGATAATTTATTGAAAGTGATAGTAGGAGCAGTAGTGGAAATTGTGCGCGCATAACAATTCGCTAGACAACAATTCGCAAGTGCTTTACTTATAGTGAAAGATTGTTGTTTTGAATAAATAAAAAAGCCAAGTATTTTAATCAATCTATAGTTAAACTGAGTTTGCTTCTAGAAATAATTATCGCTTTAGATGTCATTATTTTTTCTTTTAAGTGAGAAAGGGAAAAAGGGTTAAAATATCACAATAAACATACATGTATGTAGGTGTGTGTGGCCGTTTTCAAGCAAGTATATTCAATTTCTTTTAGCGTTTATCTTTAAAATCTACCAATTATACCTGTGTACTTCTGTACATCGATAAAAAAAAAATATTACAAATTAACGCGATTTTAGCCACTTGAAACTTGTATTTTATTGTACTGCAATTTTTGTGCATACCCAAAAATGTTATAGAAATTCCAATTAAAAAGTTCGAAATTTTGTTGAATTTTTCTAAGCTTTGGTTAAAGCATGAACAATGTTTGTATACAAAAATAATAAAAAAATACTGAACACATTTGAATATTTAAAAAACAAATCAACTTGTGAACACTTTTTTGAGAGAAATATGCCGAAAAAACTTTGCGAAGTGATTTATCGATTGTTTGTCTCTTGTTTGTCTTAAAATTATTTTAGTTATAAATTTTTGATTTTTTTTAAGTTGATTTACGTAGTGAAGACCAGTAAATAAGGATAAATTTATTTTGGAAAATTTATGATGAAATATGTATACGGGTCGTTCCATATCATTTTTGCAACTAAAAAATAGATTGGCCTGAAACATTTTTTTTTATAAACTGGATGCAATATAAATCGACACCTATTTTTTTATTTTCGCAAATTATGCGAAATTTGCGAGTAATAATTTTTTAAAGTTTTGATATACGAAAAAATACGATGATTTTAAGGTCCTTCAAATCATTGTAGTTTCTAAACGAATTCTTATAAAAAAGTGAAACTTATAGGTTATGTTAATAATCGTTAGTACTCTTTAAGTACACAAAAATAAAAAAAATATATATTTTTTTTCATACAAATTTTTTTTTTTTAGTTTTTATACATAAATGTATATAACTAAAAATGGGACTCTTTAAATTTGTTGATTTTAAAACTAAATAAGCTCTACAGTTTTAAGAATATCTCCTAAAAATTTCAGAGTGGGAGGTTAAGTGGTTTCTGTCCACCAGCCAATTCTTTATAGTCATTTAAGCTCTTTTCTCATATAAAGTGCACCTAAGAACAGTAGCATACAGTTTGTTTATGTTTTTTGTGAAACATTTTGTATGAGTTGGTATTTTTTTTTTTAATATTAAAATTAAGCATCTCAAACTATATAACAAGTTTCAGTTTAACGTAAAAATACATGCTGATTTTTTATAACGAACCCCTAAGCAAGAAAAAATTATAAATACTTTTCAAAATCGCTTTCCATACTTCATTTTAGAACTTTTATTTATGTATATTAGACTTTTATAAAATCGCTCACTGAGTTTTTACACGCAAAAATAATAATACATAGTTTGTAAAATAAAAAAGAATTCATGAAATAATAATAAGGATAATATAAATTGTTAAATTTGTTGTGATGTATTTTTTAAGAAGTTTACGATTTGAAATTTTTCGCAGCTGGAGTATGTTTTCACTTTTAATTTGTGGTCGGTTTCAGCTTTAACAAAATGAAGCTTTTGGGTACCTGGTATAGTTTTGCAACTCTCAAACCACACCTTCAAGAATGCAGCTGCAGTTTCGTAATCAGTTTCGCTGCAAAATGCTATTTCGATACTGGGAAAAGTGCCATCTTGCAGAGCCCACTCATACAGTTGATATGCAGTGGTTATTTGATGTTCTGAAGTCATCTGGAGGCTAGCTTTCCTTGCTATGCTACTGTTCTTAGGTGCACTTTATATGAGAAAAGAGCTTAAATGACTATAAAGAATTGGCTGGTGGACAGAAACCACTTAACCTCCCACTCTGAAATTTTTAGGAGATATTCTTAAAACTGTAGAGCTTATTTAGTTTTAAAATCAACAAATTTAAAGAGTCCCATTTTTAGTTATATACATTTATGTATAAAAACTAAAAAAAAAAAAAAATTTGAATGAAAAAAAAAAAAATTTTTTTATTTTTGTGTACTTAAAGAGTACTAACGATTATTAACATAACCTGTAAGTTTCACTTTTTTATAAGAATTCGTTTAGAAACTACAATGATTTGAAGGACCTTAAAATCATCGTATTTTTTCGTATATCAAAACTTTAAAAAATTATTACTCGCAAATTTCGCATAATTGCGAAAATAAAAAAATACGTGTCGATTTATATTGCATCCAGTTTATAAAAAAAAATGTTTCAGGCCAATCTATTTTTTAGTTGCAAAAATGATATGGAACGACCCATACACACTACAATATGTGTATTATACAAAATTATATTGTTCTTACAAGGATTCTACTACCTCCATGTTTTCGACTATCGTTTCCAAAAATAACCACCACTTGATAGTATCCCAGTTCAAATATCCATAGGTTTCTCAGAAACGCCCCTAACGATTTTGAAAAAAATTTTGTAGATCCAAGAAAGAAATTTTTTGTCTCCAAGAATACTCGTATAAGATTGCCACCTATTCGAAATTCGCTACATATGAAATAAAACATCATAATATGTGTATCAAATTGAAGGTATTTTTAAAATCCCTAATTCACAAATATTTTTAAATAGGGTTGCCACCTATTTTGAGTCGCATGATTATTTAATTTTTTGTTTAGGAAATAAAGTTTCAATATTACTATTCACTTTAATCAAGATATGTACCATCCATCCCAGCGTATTTATAAATAGGGATGCAACCAAATTTTTAAAGTAAGACATTTACTTACTTTTTAAGAAATCAAAAGCCAATTTTTTTTAAATTTATTTCCAAAATATTATTTTTAANAATGTAACCAAATTTTTAAAGTAAGACATTTACTTACTTTTTAAAAAATCAAAAGCCAATTTTTTTTAAATTTATTTCCAAAATATTATTTTTAAAGCTATCCAAGTAACCAGTATTTGATGCCCAAACCTTGAAAACTTAAAAAATATATGCACTTCGAGCAAAGCTACATGATGAGAAATACACTTACCAAAAAAAAAAAAATCCAACGGATGGTTTTGTAGTCGAGAATTCCAGAAAATCCATATTTATGGCTCGAAAACGGCTATTTTTGACAGACATCTTTATCATAACTTCATCTTAACTGTAACTACAGAATAATAAAAACTATTTTTTTACATGTTCTGCTTTACAACTTTAATAGTTGTGATAAAATGTTTAAAGTTAGAATATAACAATCAGGAAAGTAAAAAGCAAATCTACACTTTCGTTCCATTTGGCATTTACTATGTATATGCACATATGCACTAAGAGAAAACAAGAAAAAATTTACGAAAACCTCAAAAAAAATATTTGGATGCAATATCCTCATTATTCAACATCTATCCTCTATAAACATTCGGGCTCATTTTAGTGCGAGAAAAGTCTCAGATTTCTGAGTTGTAACCCTCGTGATAAGCTCGAAAAAGAGTCAGAAAAACGCATATTTCCCTTCTTAGAAAGGCACACCAATAGAGTCTGAAATATGACGCTTTTCTGAGTCCTAAAACCAAATTTTCTTTATAATTCTGATTACTTCTACGTCAACTTTTTTGCTTTCGTTCAACTCAGAATCTATGGCACAAAAAGAGTCCGAAATATGACGTTAACTGGTCTCAGGGTCATATTTATGACGAAAGAACGACTAATTTTAGACTCATAAATTCAGAAAATTGTTTAAAGGGTTAATTAATGAAACAACAATAAACTCCTCGTAGTCAGCGCAAAGCAACATTCTAAGCCAACGGCTGTATGGACAACTTTGTGGGTTTGGCTCCTCGGGTTTCGAATGGGCTAAATCTTTCAAATCATGTTGTAGATCTTGTGGCTTATTAACTAAAATCAAGCGGAAATTCTTCATAATAAAATGATATTTATTTCATGATGGAAGATGATGAGGTATGAATAGGACGTTCTAAAGGGTTTAATGAATTAGCTCAATTTAGCACTATGTATTGTTTTGCTTAAGCCCTAGTGTATAAATAAACCAATATTTTAAATATATATATGAAACTTTAAACATTCTAGCAATATCTAGAATATACTTTTTTATCCTTTTAATATTTATTCTTGATAGGTAACACTTGAGTTTCTTGTTCGTTGGGAATGAACCAGCGGCTCTACCATATTTTGAACACAGCTGTATGTATAAATAGTGAGCAGGTTGTTAAAGAACATAAGAATTTATATAATACATACGTATATGTACATTAGGACGGAGTTAGTTTCGAAAAAAAGTGCATGACATATTCGAATTCCACGTTCGATTCTAAGCAAAACTAGTAAACAAACTATATACCAAAAATTACGTTTGACCCTCCGTTTTTATAAGAAAAATCTGTTTTTTATAATTTTTTCTGAACGAAATTAATTTTTCATTTGCAAAATTTTGTGTTTGCTTCATGCAATATACTGCTTTTTCTTTTGAAAATTGGGAGGGTAAACCGTAATTTTTGGTATATAATTTCTTCGCCATTTTTGCTTAGAATTAATCGTAGAATTTGAATTTGCTACATATGTACTTTCTTCGAAAATTTTGCTCCGAATAAATTACTCCGCCGTAATGTACATATGTACATACCTACATATATATACAAAGATATATTAACATCAATTTAAAGAATTGTTAAATACTTAAAACAAAAATTAAACGCCCGTGGCATAACCGCGGTTCACTGGGACCACATATATGTATAGTATTAAATAGATGATCATACATATGTACGTAATAGGGTATTCTTACGGTGACCATATTTATGAGAGCCGAATACGGGACAAAAAATAATTTTGCAAATTTGTTCCACAACAGTTTACATATCTTAAAGCCTTCTTTAATGATCCTAGATGTATTAGCCCTGACACAGCATAGTAACATAACGAATTTATAAGATGATTTTCTCGAGATTTTTACCCAGTAAAATTTGTTAAAAAAATTCATTTAATTTTTGTATAATAAAGTGCAATTTTTAGTTTCTAAGGCTTCCCAATAATTTTTGGCAATTTTTTTTTTGTT